>NC_089728.1:2840000-3142500 GCF_035083965.1 Branchiostoma lanceolatum
AACCCAGGAAAGGGTCGGAACTTTCTCACAAACATAGGAGTATACGGAATCGTTTATTGGGCTAGAAGTTTATGACGCGGGTTCTGGTATCAATATTGTATATCCCAGCCGTATGCAGGTTAGTCCTGCAGCACACATATGTACAGAAACCTCTAGGGCTAGTTCCCACGTTCAAAGTTGAGTCAATTTTATTTTCTCATGACTTGACCGGTTCATCCTAGGAGGCGGCAACACAGAAAAGTCGCCTTTATTATGTAACAAGCAAGGTAGAATTGCAAGCATTGAACGGGTTGTTGAAGTTTTTTGTTTTGTTTTTATTCCTCCTGCATGCGACTGTCTCATCTAAAAAGTGACGTGTTCTCTCCTCGTAAAGTTCTCTTCTCTCTTTCTCCATGTTGTTCGCCAAACCAGCTGTAATCGAATAGAACAGATCCTTCTGCATGTACAGTATATTCCATGTCTCAACAACGAACTTGTCGGGAGCAGACGTTGCGGTAGAAAAGCATCGACAGAGGGTCGGTTAAGTTACCAATCTCACTCCTGGATGGGTCAGCTTAGCATACTTGCTTTCTGCAATGACAAAAAGAAGAGGGAGAGGGTTGGTTATTCAACAGTGGCAACCTTTCAGCATCTTAAACATTAAACAGAAGGACCTGTACTCTTAGTGTGACAGTAAAGTTTATATCTATATATCTAACAAATGTTTCAGACCCTTCAAGGGTGGTTACTGCGTCTGTCTGACCATTGGATGAGTGAATACACACCAAGAAGAGAAAATGTTAAACACATTGTTTCACAGACTGATAACTGGGGTTCTAATGCAAGAAACTACTGAAAACACAACTTGTGGTCTCTATTATGCAAGTTTGGATCACTCAAATGTATACTTTATCTGCAAATGAGTCTCACACAGTTTAAGATATGCCAGCAAATTTGCATTGGTTAAGCAGAAAGTTTTTGAGCTGAGCGTTAAGGACATGGCATCATTCAGGATGGCAAATTGAGATACAACAGTTGATGATGTCAGAAAGATCTCAGAAATGCTACTTAGTAATTCCGTTGTGTATACTACTGTTAGATACACACAATATTAGCACATTTGTAGGATTGTCAAGAAATATTACCACTATAAACTTCATTAAAGGTGAAAACAGTGCAACAACAGACAGCTAGGCACAAAGAACAGTTTATCTGCTCTCTTTAAAACCACCAGTCTTTCAATTTACCCTTTGGTGGCTTGGGTCTACAATGTCATTTTGGTACAACAAACTTTTATCAATGTTAGGCATGTTAGAGTTTACATTTTCTCCATGTGGGCACACGAAAGCTGTACAACAAGAACAGAGACGCTTGAAAAGATGGTACCTTAACCTTTTTGCACCAAAGTAGTGTATTATTAAAGGTAGTGTTACCTACAATTTAACTAATTAAAATTTTTAAGGGTGGTAGATTTTCTGATATCTACAATAATCCTTATCCTGTAAACAAACCTGCTAGAAGCTGAGGAATTAAACATATGTGAAAACATTTTAAGGCATGTTACTTTGAAAGAAAATGTTTCAAACAGTTTAATTAATATCTAGGCTTGGATTTCATAAAACAACTGAAGGAAAAACAAGATATTTGATCATATGATTGTAAGAAAAAAAGGTTCTGTTTATTAGAAGTAAGGGGTTATTGGGATTGGAAGAGGATTGAAACTGATCCAGTTATTAGAACCCAACACCGTCATAGACAGATTCAAGGAACCCTTAAGCAGCCAAATCAACATTTGGGAACAGAAATGTGAAAAGTTAAAAATTTTCCAGTTACAACCAAAACGTCACATGCAAACTATTATTGGAGGTGTGAATTTGAGGTAAAACTAAGTGGTAGTGCTGCGTACCTGTACATCAGATCTGGATAAAAACATTCAGATTCAGTTTTTTTTAAAGCTAAACGTAAGGAACCAGTTCCAGACTTATATCTCTCTTATATTCTCCTTGTTGTTCTAAACCATCTAAAACCTTCAATTTGCGCTGGAAAACGACAAAAACATTGCTTATCACTGAGCTTTTGTGTTTACTAATGACAGTATATAATTTTGTTTGATTATTTTTCAGATGCAATTTTACATGTAACCAAAAAAAAAAAGTATTTCTGGCACACATGTGTTATGTGTTCATGTCCGGACTTGTAACTTTAAGAAAGTCCAGACCTGAACCTCTAGACCTGAAGCTGAAGCTGAACCTGAGTTAAGGTATCCAGCACTATTAAGTGCCATGGGTTCAGGTCCAGCCTCGTAAGTCCGGACCTGAATCCCTGGACCTGAACGTTTTAGGTACGCAGCACTACACAGTGGGATGGAGAGAGTGGCTGAGGAGGGGGAGGGGTTGCAGCACCTGTCTATGGTTGGGTGGGTGTTGGGGACGTGACAACGGGGGGCACAGAGTTGCTCAGCGGCGCAGATGATATCACGGGGGAGCCCGGAATCAGCATGGAGTTGGTGGCAGCAACGCCTGGATAGGACGAGTTGCCTCCTGCAGTACAAGAAGTACTGTAGTTTAGAAGCATGTAGGCTTCTCAATGGTTAATACACCCCGGGGCTCGAAATACGTCTCTCTGCATACCTTGGTAACGGTGCAGGTAAGCTTTAAAACTACAGTCAAACCTGCTCAAGAAGACCACTCAACAGTCAGATAAAATCTGGTCTATGTGGACAGGTGGTCACTATAGACAGGATTCTTACTTTAATGCTTGTGTCAATGGGAAGAATTATCTGAGGGACCAAAAAAAATGGACAGGTGGTCTTTATGTAGAGGTGGTCTTTATGTAGAGGTGGTCACTTGTACAGGTTCGACTGTACCCAACAAATTTTACCTGCACCACTTGTTTTCTTTACTGTCCTAACTCTAACTAACCCTGGTGCAGGTAGACATTAAAAAAAAAACCTGCATACACGTAGCTCTAAATTACATGTGCAGGTTGTATTTCGAGCCCAGTACCAATAGAGCCTAGGCTTCTCCAACTACATGTACTAAAGTACCGAACGACTCAGGACGCCTATGGTACTCAAGGCACAGAAATCTTTTTAAACTGTTAACAAAGGCGACTTTTTTTGCAGTATGTTTACTAGATGCTAAACACCGCCCTTTTAAACTGCTTTGTGGTCACGTCAACGAAATACATGTGTACCGAACATTATCATTATCTTCACAAAGTGGATGTGACTTTTCAGAAGTTGGCCAAAAGTTTAGCCTTTCTTGTTCCCGAGTGTAAAAGGTGGTCGTCACAGAAAGCTGGCAAATCAGATATTCCACAGAAAAAAAATGTGTAACTTACATTTAAGGGCTTTTCTACAACAGACGAGAAAAAATATAAAACCTTGGTACAAAGCTTGTGACAGATGTTTTCATTTCTTCCCATTCATTTTCAATAAAAAAGTATATCCATTTTGTTAAAACTTTTACAACTTAAGTATCTTGATTTTTGGTTTCTTTATTGCCTATGGGTCTAAAATAGATCATTTGATTCTGTATACAACCAAATTATCATCCATGATGATTTGCAAAAACTGACAATCCTGGACTACAAAAACTATTGTATGACAGTTAAGGTCCTTCCTGGCATGCAAATGAAGTCTCCAATATTCATCTTAGTCCATGATTGAACACCTATATATGTCAGGCTATTAGCTAGCAGGGTGTCAGGGTGTTTTCTGGAAGCCCTACACTAAGAAAACAAAGAAATCAGACGCCCTCCTTTTGCAGGGGATGCCCAGAGGATACCATGCTTCCCTAGTAATTACATACAAACATGTACATGTGTTCCCCCAAAACACACTGCCCACTGTTATTTTTCCCTCATACCAGACACTGGGACAGCATGCAAATTGATTGACATGCAGAGCTACCAGGTAATCATTAATCCATAGAGCCCATTGGGGAAGTCTGGTTGCAACTGTCCCCTCCCTCCAATTTTTGGTAGCCTGAGTGTCATCCTGTTTCAGTTCCAGGCTCTGCCTTGTTTGGTGAAGGCAGAGCCTGGAACTGAAACAGGATGACACTCGGGCTAAATTTTTGGACGTCCTGTCTATAAATCCTAGCTAAAAGCCTGACCTGTATTAGTTGTTATAAATCACGATGCAAGATTTATTCATTGATCAGTTCCCATACAAGTCTAGCTTCTACCACGTGTTGCTGTACGTACCTGGAACCATCTGTGAAGCGTTTGGAGTTGGGGAACTGACGGCCAGGCTGGACGATTGCATTCGACCCTGCTCCTTCACCACTGGGTCTGGCAGAAATGGAGAGATGGAAACAAACAATTCATTTCTACACGTGCGATGTTGACCAACAGCCACAAACTTGACAAAGCTCTATGTTGTACTACATATCAGTGTCTATATCAATGGTTCACAGATGCCAAGTGTAAGAATTCTTGCAACCTAATGTGTTATGAAGAGGGTAGCGATGGATTAAGGAGTAGATGCCACTGTCACTGATGTCCCTAACCACACTGTCCACTTATCTATGTGACAGACATAAGACCAAGAGCACCCGTAGTGCATGTTTTTAGCTGGAACAGAAACCTCTCCTTCTACGAAACATAACAGTCTTTTGTGTCTCCTTCGGTTTATCAGTCCTGGACACCATTTTCAACAACTGTAAAGGTGCATATGTTTTAAGTTCCTTTTTCTTCAGTTTGATACCCTTTAATCTAAAAGAACCCAACACACTTTTTGAGAAGAGTAGGCGTGACCCGGTGTGCTTGGCCAAAAACACAAGCCGTAGCAAGGCCACATTACACTACCACTAGCTACTTGAAAAAGCATCATGCTTCACCTCAATTGAGGATGACTGCTTTACCTTTACTTCGTGTACATGATGACTTAATTTACTATCGAGATCCAGCATCACACTCACAGAAGTATGGATGCTCCATGGCCTCCCGTGCAGTTAATCTCTCCTGGTGGTCGTAGCGCAGCAGTTTGTCCAGGAAGTCCAGCGCTTCAGGGCTCACCAGGTGCTGGTTCTCGCTGTGCACAAACCTTTCCCACCGCTTTTTAGAATGTCTGTCAGGAGAACAGAAATGACAAGTTCAGTTTTTCTTCTTCTTCTTCTTCTCCACTTCTGCTAAGCCTTGTAAAAACGTGATTATTGGCAATTTGCGCATGTACAAGTGTTAGTTACAAAACAGGTGACCGGTACAGATAAGGTAAAATACACTTTGGAACGTAGATAACTGATACTGTGTGTGCACAAGACAAGACAAGCGAATTAAATGTGTTAGTAATATCTACATATATGCAAGGCTCAATGCAGCAGGGTCCTTGCCAACAATAATTTCTATCAACAGAGATGAACTTTCAGCTGAGCAGTTGAACAAGACAAAGCATTGAGTGTCTTGTGACATCTTAATCAAGCAAACAAGTGAAGACGTACCTTCCAAGTATGTCATTGAACCTTGGGTCTAGGTCTATCTGATACTTGTCCAGATACTTGTATAGATCTTCTGTTCCAAGAACTTTGGCAATGCGGACCAACTGAAATACAGAAAATACAAGTCTGGTCAGTGCTGTAAACTACATACAACTTTCAAAGAATGGTAAAATCTACCATCACCTTGTATATTTACTGTAAATCCCAACATATTTGCAGTGGATTTTGTGGTGAGCTCTCACAACAAACTCATCCCATTGTAAAGGCTTTCTTCTGTCTTACTCTGTACTTGACAGGACTGCGATTTTCTAACAAAGCAAAATTAAGTCCAAGAATGTGAAAAATCTCACTGAATGAGTAGAAGGACAGGTATTATAAATCATGAAATATTTGTTGTAAATCTATGTTCACAAACATGTGCTCTTTCTTGCATGGCATAACTACAGTTGTTTCAAGCGAAGGTAATGAAGTTCCAGTTTACCTGATCATAGTTGTCATGTCCGTGGAAGAAGGGCTCCTTCCGGAATATCATACTGGCCAGCATACACCCTAGACTCCACATGTCCAACGAGTAGTCATATTGCTGGGGAGAAATGACATAACGTTAACGCAGTTCCGTTACAGTGATGCTAGCTACACCTCAGCATCCTTGCAAGTAGGGTGGTGGATTTCAGGTACAGGTACAGTGGTCTAGGTACAGGTCCGGACCTGGATCTAAACAGCTTTGGTCAATTATCTGACAGTTAAACATGTAGCCAAATGTTGTGTTTTTTTGTGGTAAATTGTCATCTTTGTTTGAGGATTTACCTCGGAAAAATGCAATTACAATTTTTTTTTTTTTTTCAAGTGCAAGGTTGACAAAATTGTCATCTCTGGCAAAGGATTTGCCTATCTTTAGTCTAAACAACAGTGTCCACTGGTACCAAGGCACTAGTGTTTTAGTTTGTTCAGGTACAGGTAAGGTTACATCATATGCATGCATGCATGCAGTTAGATATGCGAAGGTTAGACGTGACAGGTCGTTCGGTGTAATATAACCAGCTGCTGCCGCGCCGCGTGCCTGCTAAGCTGGTGTGTTACGCCGAATGGCGGTTATACCGGCTATATTGATACAGATACAGATATGTACAGGTCCAGACAGGTACCTAAACAATTATTCAGGTCCAGAGTTAGGGTACACAGCTCTACTTGCAAGCCCACATCTTTACACAACTTACACCAACATCACCAGCAAATATTCATCACCATCACCTTTACAAGCATCTAGCCAAGACTAAGTTCACTCTACTCTTCCAAACATTAGTATGCAAGTAAGATGCCGCATAGGCCATGAACATGTTTGCCCCATAACTACTAACCTAATTTCTCAGTTGGCTCTGGTAGCCTATCACTGTGACTAATTGTGTTTATTGAGAGACATGGATGGATTTCTCTGTCTAAAATCATCATCATGAAAGAAGACAATTACACGTGAAAGCCTTTTCCTACAGCAACCTTGCACTCAGATGCCCTGCTACACAGACTAATTGGATTGGCCTACTTTTCTAGGTTGGTCTGCATTGCACCTACATTAATTTTTTCTAAAAAAACAATTGTAAGCTCCTTGCATTTTAGCCCTTGACTACGAAGAGAGACTATGATGAGTCGGCCCACCCATTAACAATAACACGTCGCTTCCATGCCGTTTGGACCAAACAATGTAATCTCTCCATTACATACTTATAGAACACCATACCACCATTATTTCAAAACTCTAAATTTAGCTTTTTTTTAAGTGCAACTAAAATGAACATGACTACAGGAATCGCACTAGCCTGGGTGCCATCCTGTCTGTTTTACTGGGGCTTCCATACTTGCTATCTGTGAGGGAGTGAGTAAGGGGCCCCCGGTAAACTAGATAGGATGGCACCCAGGCTAGAATCACAGTGCAGTCAATTCCCATTGGCGCTAGCACTACAGGTGCCCTTCAAGTCTCTCTTTATTATTCACCTTTAACTCTAGAGAACCATTCCCAGGACAACCAACAGGAGCTCAAGATTCTTTATCACTGTGAAAATCAGTCCAATAAGAGCTCAGGATTCTTTATCACTATGGAAACCAGCCGTCCCACCTCCATCACCATTGTAACAGACAGTTCTCAATCTGACACAAATTTGCCCATATCAGCACAGTGCTGATATGGGCAAATTTTTGTCAGACTGTGCGACACACAAATTAACAGGTTTAAGATGTTGACAGTTCTCCTGACATAGAGGTGTCGGCCATCAAAGCTTCTACAAGTAGGGGCCTGACCAGCGGAAGAGCTGCTAGAAGCGTGATCTAGTCAGACTACAAGTTTCGCTCTTCGTGGAGTCAGTGGCCTTTCTTCCACTACGCAGCAGTGAGGGGCGGAGGCCCTGCGGATGACAAAGATCGTCTTACATACCCTGTCACAACTCACCTGGTAGTCCACCAGCAGCTCTGGGCCCTTGAAGTAGCGGGAGGCTACTCTCACGTTGTACTCCTGCCCGGGGTGGTAGAACTCAGCCAGACCCCAGTCAATCAGCCGCAGCTAGATACATACAAACATACATCAAGTTGATGAAGGAATTATTTCTCCGACTTAAAAATCGCATTCACCGGAATTTGCGACAGCTCAGTCTTCTTCAGCTGTCTGAATAAGTCAGTAGAATATTTCGTTGAGTCCAATTTTTTGAGACTGGAGAACTCTCATGCCCCCTTCCACTAAGACGGCGATCTCGCTACGGCTGCGCTGCGACCTAAAATTTGACAGAGCGCTCAACGAATTTCAGAGATGATAAACACAGATCCTAAAACGCTTTTGGTGTTTTGTTATCTTTCCAGTCATACATTTACATTTTTCATGATATTCCAATGGTACTAAATCAAGGGTTACACAAATCCACACTGCGTCAGTAACTATTGATATTAAAGACAATATTCAGCAATCCTTCTTCTTGAGGACTAGACTAATGCTGGATCACCTTCACCCACAAAAACGTTTCTTCCTCACCTTTCTGTTTTCGTGATCTATCATGACGTTGTGAGGTTTGACATCTCTGTGCATGATCCCCATGCTGTGACAGTAGTCCAGGGCCTGGAATACCAAACAAGATGCGCACGTAAGTAAAAGGGTAAGAGATCTGGACCAAGCTCAGCCCGCCGAAGAGCTACTCTTCCACTGGTCCTGACAGAGAAGAGAGCTATGCTACAGTATTTACAGGTTTACCATACTAGGGAACTGGTATAGTAAATAAGAATTAAAATGTGCATATAAGTAAAAGGGAAAGATATCAAACCAGCTCTAGCTCACTGAAGAGCTTATCTTCCAATGGTCTTGACAGAGAAGACAGACATTATGTACAGGTTCACTAAACTAGGGAAATTCCCCACAGATTTTTTCAAAAGTACAATAAACAGTAGACCATGGCCTTAGAACTGCAACGCTTTCCAGTAGTGTACAACATATTTTCCTGGGATTTAAATCTAGATCTAGATCCAGACACAGGGTCTCTAACCACTTGATTATGCACACTGCTACTGTATGTGAGACCAAGATACTACAGTCCTGGGCAACAGTTACATGATAGCCTGCATTGCCTATGGCGTTTTAAAGTATTTGGGTCATGTTTACGTTTGCTAGTCTGTACATGTCTTTCACTTGTCTCCCAAAAATTTGCCTGAATAGATAACAAATTGTTGCAATTCATCTGGTGAGATGTGCATTTAGAACGTGTTTAGTAATTTAGCATCTTACCTTCAGGAGCTCATACAAGTAGTATCTGATGTCGTAGTCGGTTAATGTTTGGTATAATTGCTGTAAAAAAATTGAAAAGTACCACATTACTTGTCATACTTGCATACACGGCTATACTGATCTAAGAATAAGTCTCCAATATGTTTCTTACGGTGTAATTGTTGCTGTGTATCGCATATATATAGTTAAACAGCCGTCGTTGGCAAAGTCCAGGCATGTCTCCAGCTTTACTTTATGGAAGATTGTTACCAAATCTGTCATTTCAAGCTTAGTAAAACACCTTGAACGAGGACATTAGTAAAACACATTTTCATCAAATTTATGTGATGAAGATTTAATTTCATGTGATGAAGATCAGATACATGTATTTCGGAAGAAATGGGTGAAATTTTTGTCCGTCTCAACAATCAGATTTCCGTCCTGCAACAGTCGGACGGGTCCTGGGGCAGCCCTGGTCTGTAAGTATATCATCCTCGCTATATTTGCTTGGTTGTGACACAAAGGGCACAGATATTCCACAAAGCAAAGTTGATATTAATGATTTAAAATCCAATAACCAGGTGCATCTTACCCTTTGCCATGACGACAACTTGACAAGTGCTTAATCAACTACTCTAGAATACAACACTAAATGCTAACTCACCTTAAAATCAGTATTATTTACATACTCAAATATTAAAGCGGGTGTCCTCGACTAGAGAATAAAAAGAAAGAATCGTGGCTTAATGTTGGCTTGAACCAATGTGTATAGCCTGCACAAGAGTAGGAAATACTTACCCTAAAGTCTGTGTTATTAACATACTCAAATATTAATGCTGGCGTTCTCGACTAGAACAAAGAAAACAAAGGCAACAGTCAATATGACGTACATCAATGTAGGAGCAGGTGCAAGGGACACGAATTAGGGATGCATACCTAGACCCACATTCAGGTTCAGGTCCAGATTCAAATCCAACCTGAACCCATGGCATATTTGAATAATGTCATAACGGCATAACATGGGCAACTTTGCTAAATCAAGTCGAAGACTCTTTAACACAGAGACTACTATTAAAGACACGGCATAACTGCAAATTGAAATAAACTTGTTTGGTTTATTCACTGACCCAACAGTACAAGTGATCTCTGTAAGTAATTGTAATGTAGTGTACTCTTCACACCGATTCACTTGACTTTTGCTGCAGTTTAGGGACGTTTACTTAAACTCAAATTCAGGATCAGGTTCGGATTCGAATCACTGAGTTTAGTTTTTTTTTACCTGAACATAAACTTTATTATGAGTCCAGATTCTGTTCAGCGTTTGGGTATGCATCCCTAACACGAAGGCAATGGAATGGTCAAAAGATAACAAAATTGTGAACACTGGATATTAAAATCAAAATCACAGAGGATTGGTACAACATGAAGACAAACAGCACATAAGCAACAGTACAATAACATCATTTCATTTACATACAACAAAAAAACAGGATCTATATCAAAAACAGTTGTCATCTTGTAGACACTACCGGACGAAGAATGAATAGGGATCTACTAGATACAAGCACCACATAAAGCAGGAATAACACATTGATGGAACATGAAAATATCCTTTTAAGAAGACATGCTTCAAACACATCACTTATCATGCAGAACATCTCGGTACTCAATCATGTGGAAGTCACAAGCCATGTTGGCAACAACTTGTATTCCTTACAGGGCTGGGATTTATGTTGGGAAGGACGCTGTTAACCGTAGGGCTCTCCCTTAGAGCGATGGAATGAAGGCGCCGCATCAAAATGTTACAATCTCAGCAACAGGTCAATTTTCAAATTATTTTGCTTTTCAAATTGAAAATTCTAGCTCAGGGAAGGGAAAAACTTGGCCTAAATCAAATATCTTATAAATTTTCATAGCCCAGAATCCAGCTACCACAGCTGTACCTGCTGTCTTTTGAATACTAGTACCTGCAAGGCAGATTTGTTTGATTGTTTGAACCAGGCATATGCCGCATAGCTTTCACGCAGAGCATGCCTTTCAGAGCTATGAAAATTCATCAATTTTTGTTGTTGTTCCAGTCATGTTTCACTCTGCCCACAGCTACGGCACCACCTTGCCTTAATTTTCTGGGGAGAACCCTGTGAATAAAGCACAGATGAAGGCTTATGTTATGAAGAAATTTTGAAGATGTAAGAAAAACTAAGATGCAAAGCAGGTACTCACCACTGGGTCTTTAACTACAGCTAGCAGGGTAATGATGTTTGTGCCTCCTCGGAGATTCTCCAGGATTTTGATTTCCCTCTTGATCTTCTTTTTCTTCACGGGCTGGAGGAAACAAAGGAAACAGACACGCTCTAAAAACCTACGGGAATTTCGCTGTCTCTCCTGCATTCACACAGCAACACAACATGTTAGAGTTCATTGTTACTTATTCTACTGTTTACCTTGTTTTCTACTTTATCTTATTGTAATACTGTAAGTTGCAATTCAAATATAGACAATTATCTTTTACTTACTGCTTATTTAAACCATTTCATTCAAAACATGTAACTTGGGTAACAATAACAATGTTTCCATCCAGATCACATATCTAAAATCTTACTTGGCTAGCATAAGCCTTGCTTTACATTCCGTTACGAAGCATCCTCGTCCACCAGGGCCTTTCCGCTCTACGTTACATCGCTCGCGGAAAAGGCCCTGGTAACACGGGATGGCATCCATGGTTTTTGCAGGTCGAGCCTCCAAAACAGCTTCAGCCAATCAGAGGGGTTAAAACCCATTTGCTTCCACTCATCGGAAGCAAACGCGCAAAGAACGCTGGGAAGCTATCAACCAATCAGGTTACGTGTTACGGCTAGCTCATTAATTATTTATAAGCTACAACTGCCGTTTGTCCCAAATAAGGGTTAGCTCATTAACTATTCATTAGCTACAACTGCCGTTTGTCCCAAATAAGGATTACCTCATTAATTATTCATCAGCAAGTCTCGTCGACCTGCAAAAACCATGGATGCCATCCCGTGTTACCAGGGCCTTTTCCGCGAGCGATGTAACGTAGAGCGGAAAGGCCCTGGTGGACGAGGATGTTACGAAGTAACAATCATAAAACAATGTATAAAATTACCTTCTTCTTTAACTAAGATCTTTACATATATCAAAGTGACAACAATTAGATTGAATGAAGCAACCGTATTCCAGTTATTGTGTCCATAGCTACAACAGTACTAGTATTGTTGGGTTCAATGATGAAAATAAGTGTCATACCTTGAGGATTTTGATGACACACTTTTCATTGTTGGTTATGTTGATCCCCTCAAACACTTCACTGTACTTGCCTCTGCCCAGCTTGCGCACAATCTGATAATCATCCTGTTGTCTGGATACAAAAGGAAAAGAAATGTTTTTTAATCCTAAATACCGTACATACCACAGTTGAAGCAAGTAATAATTCCTCAAATATCCAGTTGTTATGCTTCTATTGTACTACTTTTGTAGTATTAGTTTTAAGAAGACAAGTACCACCGAGTACTCCTGATTTGCTGGAGAAATGATACCCATTTTCATCCTCAGCTCATATCTAATTTCTAAAGTCAATGTTTGATTACAGTAATGTTTGAACTGTATATACATGAACTGAATTACAGTAGCTACATGACAGCAGAACAATCTTGCATTCATATTTGAGCTCCTTTTGAAGCTGTATTCAAATTACCCAATTGGACCTTTGACAGCTGCCATTTGCTGGTGATAATATGGTTATGTACTAGATATGCAAGTAAGGCATACCCATCAAAATGGATGCACTATCACATCACTATCTGCAGCTCAATATCATAAATTTATCTGGGTGAAACCTACATGAAGAACTAGCAATTGAAGATGCGACCAGGATTAACTACAAACTGTGATTTCTTCATCTCTAAATCACTGCAGCAAAGTTGTTCTCCTCCAGAGTGACCTGCTGTTACAATCAAACATTCAGGGCACTTGAACTCTCGCATCTTGCCAATTTCTATTTTATATTCTGTGATTCATCCTTAGAACATGTGTCAGCAATACTAATTTTACATGACTTCCATCATTCAACAAACGTCATCCTTGGACTATACTGATATGAACTCAAGTACAATGTACTGAAAATATCATTATTATTTACGCAATGTAGATGCAGGTGATAAAAAAAACCGTTGTTCTTTGCACATCTGTCACACGTGGGGAGGGGGGCAAAATTTGTGACATCAGATCCTGCAGCACTGATTCATTTTCTAAAAGTCTTAACATGTACATAATACACTATATACCGTATTTAATATAGAGTACTAATAAAATATCGCTGTGTTATGTTGTACATCATTTACAAACTGCTAAAGACAGAGTCATGTGAAGAGATGCACTTTGTCATCTCTGTCCATGGTACTAAAAGTTTTCCTTAAAATATTTAAGGTACGTGAATGCACATCCTTATGTAAATCTGTCTACGTAGGAAGATCGTTTCAAAATGTGGCTTACCCCCACTCAATGACATGGGACTCGTAGTCCCAGTACTCCCTCGGTCTGTGTGTGTTCACATCTGCGTACACGCGCGCGCGACTCGGGACAGCCATATTGGAACCTTCCCTCAACAGAACAAAATCAGCCACAGTTGTTGGCCTTTTTTGGTGTCCCAGTAACCACTTGCTCTTCTTCAACCACCCGCAACAGAGTGACGCTCGAACTGCAAGACGAGATGACACCCAAATCTTGTCCTAGAGGTACCGAGGAAACCTAAAAATGAAGGCAATGTCGGTCTGAACGCATGAACTATGCACATTCCTTGTTCTTTCTTGGTGCGGCGGATACAGGCTTCACTGCCGACACGATTCAGTCCCTCAGAAATTAACTTTTGTCGATCGCTACACACCACAGTTCGGTCGAACGTACAGGTCAGTACATTTTCTAACCACCAGGGTGCTTAAGGTCCCACGGGAAGTCGCAAAGGATGAGATTTTTGCCTTGAAACAACGGTGCTTTACGATTAAACACCCAACAAAAGATGGCCGCCTTCGCGAGCCCGCCGCACCGTCGACCTCGCCTGAAGATTACCTCGCAATCCCGGACTATTGACATCCCCCCTCTAGGCAACATTGATATAGATTCTATCTCGCGCGATTTTGCGTGGTTGGGAACGTCTGAGCTATGGACCGTACTATAAATCAATAGGTATATCATCGGATGTAATATCTATAATTGTTATGTCTATAATCATACATTTCAGAAAATAATTCTAAAATAGATTATCTTAGTATTAAATATTGACATGATAAATAATAGAATACGCATTTATGATGTAATCATTCTCATAAAGTAAAATAAAAGACATCAATGGTTCCCATTAAACTTTAAAAATGGTTTAATCTTGATCTCGGTCCCAGGGGTCCCAGCTCCCCATATGGAAACCACACGGGCGCCTCGGTACTCTGGGGACGATCTTGCCGCCTAGCAACCGGAGCCAGACCTACAGAATCACATCTCGGCAATCATGGCGGACACAGAGAGTGTCACCACACAGGACACCGAAACACAGCCCGATACTGACCCTCTCAGCGAACTGTCGGACGAAAGACTCTACCAACTGGTAGAGGACACACTGTAAGTTCTTTTTACAGGTTTCCTTTGCACAGTTTTGTTGGCTGAATCGATATTATAGGTCCTCAAGTGTCGACTGTGTTATGGTCCTCTTCCTCTCTTTGTTTTGACGCAACTTGTCAACTCACAGGAACACACCATATTTATGTTGTATGTGGCTGCCTCAGATTGCCATAGAGTTGTTAGTAGAGAAGACATGATATCAAAATCACTGTTAACGTTGATGACAGCCTTGAAATTGAAGCAGAATTCAATTAGACGTATTTCAAGTAACACAAACTCAAGGAAAGACCAAGCTCCTTGGCAAGACTATCCAAATTTAAGTTATGACAAAAATTAATATGAAGACACCAGCATTGCGTGAAAATAACAGTCTACCACATGTAACCTTGCCCCCTTCCCCACTAAATGTCACTTGTTGAATCAGCTGTAAGTTTGTTACAAGAGGAAAACCATACCAACTACTGTAAATGCGCAAACTTAAACCACCCCGAAAAATTCTTGTTCTGTCTTCTGCCCACTTAACCACATTGTTTAAAGCATGAACTAAAAACCACGGAAAACACTCCATTTTCTCACTACAGTGAAATTAAAACACCACGAATTTAAATACCTTTTATGCAAATAAAAGTGTCATAACATGAACAATGTGTCATTTTCCTTTCCAGACAATCCAACGATGTGTTACAGACGGAAACGGAGATGTTTGAGAAGTTCCTGAAGAGGGTGGAGCCCAAAGATGGTGGCCACTCCAGCCTGGCGTCCACCAGCACACCTGTCACAGCCACGCCCAGCACATCCATGCAGGACCTCCGCACTGTCGGCAGGTGAGAAGGGGAAGGGATGTTTTTGTCGCAAAGGATTCTCTGTAGCTAGCAGGGTGTCAAGGCAGTCTTTTGGATGCCATCCACTATTAAGAAAACAAATGAATAAATAAATGAAATAAAATAGTTTAGACACCATCATTTTGAAAGGGATTCCCAGAAGACATATTTTCCAAGCAGAGGTTTTGGTCGGGTGGGGTAGTAGTGGCCGGGGTTTTTTACGTTGGCCTTCCATTACGGGAGGCCAACGTAAAAAAAAATGGCCACTACTACCCCACCCGACCAAAACCTCTGCTTGGAAAATACAGAAGACACCCAGTTTCCCTGGTAATTACATAGAAATGTGCATGTGCTCCCACATACACATTGTCACTGGTGCCAGTTTATATCTGCGGGCTGTTCGTGTTATTTCTAGAAATGACCAGTAATACTACAAATTCAACAGTTGGGACAAGACAACTACTTTGAAAAGTTAAATTCTTAGAATATTGCAGCCATTAAGAATGACCCCATAAAAATTTGTTAAACCATCAAGTCCTTCTCTCCATCCACAGGAGAAGATCCAAGTCCAAGAGCGGGACCATCGAGCGTCTGCTGAAGCTGTCGGCGGAACAGAAGTGCGACATCGCGCAGAGGGAGCTGGAGGAGCTCAGAGAGGACATTGACAAGTTCAAGGAGGAGTCAGAGAAAGTCCTAGATAACCATAAGGTCAGTTCACCATTGTTAGATTCAGTTTTATACATTAAAGGAAAGTAAGTTTTCTGGCATTCTTTGTCCATTTTATTACAATTGGTCACTGTAATTCACTTTATCTTCACGGTAGCAAAATTTCACGGTGCAAGGAAAATTAATAATTACAACACGGTAATGATAAGTTCACGGTACAGCGGTGCCTGTGAGAACCGTGAACAGAAAGTTACCGTGAAAGAAACAAGAACAAGAATTACAGTATTTAAAAGCTTTTGAAATAAATGGTAGCTAATTTCTATAATTCTAAGCTGCATGCATCACCTATGAAATTATGAAATGTTTTTAAAACATACTGGTAAAAGGCCAATTTTTTGTTCGTTTGTGACTCCATCTTAATTATTTCTGTTTGGTACATCCTTGGTACAGAAATGCAAGATAAATCTAGCAACTGGATATTTTTTTTTAATATTTTGTATATATAGCCTTCACGGACATACAAGTGTTAACAGTTTGTTGTGTTGTAAGTTGGCAATGCTCATGAAGTATGTCCCCACCAGGCACATATAGAGGAGGGTGACACCAGACTCTCGGAGATCAAAAAGTCTTCCTACGAGTTTGAGAGGGACATACTGAAGGGAGGCGTCAACCCTCGCACTGGGAAGGTTGTCGGAGAGAGAGCTACCAGATACTTTGACGACAGAATAAGAGCTAAGGTAAGATACACTACTTAACAATCTTGTTATATGTGTCTTTTACTGTTTGGATGAGTTTCTTGGTGTAATGTGTACTACAGTAACGTAATTTTGCCGGGTCACATATAGCCGCCACCCTAACAAAATGCATCTAGAGAGATATCCAATGTTAATGTCCCTCAGTATAATGCACTTCTGTGTATCTAAACCATGCATACCTGGGGGTGTTGCACTAGAAATCTCTCAAACACACTGTTTTTCTAAGTGGCTGATTTAGGTAACCCAGCAGATTGATGTTATTGGAGGTTACTTGATTGTTGTTGGCTGACTTTGTCCAAGCTCTGCCATAATTGTGAATTCAGGTATCCTTGAAATTTATACCTGTCAATGCTAATGACATGTACATTGCCAGTAGTTTACATGTGGTGTCACATTTTTCTTCCTCAGGACACATTGATAGAAAAACTGCGCCTCAAGAATTCATCCCTAAAAGTACAGAAGAGAAAGCTGCAACTCCAGTTAAAGCAGGTATGTCATTTTCAAATCAGTAAATAGTGTACACAACACAGCCAAGTCAACCCAGGTGTCTTTTCTTTTTACACCCAACCTTTAGTATGTACCCTTACTCTAACCATTGAAAGCAGATTATGCCATAAGTGGAAAATTCAGATTGTCCACTACTGACCATGCCAGGCCACAGTCAGAACTGTAGCTTGTAACAAGTTGTATGACCACAATTTCACCCTCAAAAAGCATTAGTATGCCCCATTCATAATGTCACATTTTCTTTGCACTATCATCCAATATGACTCACTTTCTTGCATCGGAACTTCCGATTTTATATTTCGTGTTCTGACATGCTATAGTTGTGATGTTTGAGTGGTCAATAGTTCTTGGGACATGCAGTAAGTGGTGTAGGTTTGGCCCCCTAGCAGCTATTTTAAAGAACTGCAGTGAGCCTTTCTTTTGGAAATTTTGGATGAGGGTAACTCAGTTCCTTTCCATCCTTCCCTGACAGAAAGAGGAGATGGGTGAGGTGCTTCACGAGGTGGACTTCCAGCAGCTGAAGATTGAGAATGCCCAGTACCTGGAGCGCATCGACGAGCGGAATCAGGATCTGCTCAGGCTCAAGCTCATGGCAGGGAACACCATGCAGGTTCTCAACTCTTATAAGGTCAGTTCTACATATGAGTTTTTTTTTATCAGCCGTTGTACATTTTGTAGTGTATTTCTTGTAGATCTAAGCTTGTGTATCATGGTTTGGAGTGTCATATCAGATTTGTCTGTCTAGTCAGTTTGTTTGTTTTCAGCTTTGCTTTGTGTGTACATTTTGCAATGTATTCTTCTGATTACATCTGAGCTTGTGTATTATCATGATTCCTCCGTAATTTTTCGTACCATTAACAATCTTAAAACTGGTGTTAACTAAACTAACGCTAAACAATTGAAAGCCTTACGTCCTGTCTATAGTGACCACCTGTCTATATAGACCAGATTTTATCAGCTCCCTGTGTGGTCTTCTTCAGCAATTTCGACTTTATTTTGCTTTAAAATGTTGAATACCAAAATTGTAGACATCAAATGTGTTGCTTGGTAATCTTGAAAGATCATCGTATGTCAGTGGCTGTGACCACACAACTGACTTCACTGGAAAATTTTCTCCCCAGAAAAAGCTGAACACCCTGACATCGGAGTCCGAGCGGCTGAAGTCAGAGATCACCTCCAGACAGGACATGCTGACCAGGATCGACGCTGAGACAAACTCTGTGGAGGAGGTAAGCTGGGGAACTCTAAGTAGTCGTAGTATCCAGTTTTTAGATTAAGATGATGATGATGATCTGATTATACTGCTACAATGGTCCCTGACACAGGTGGGCAGCAGTTGGCTAGTCTTCACATGTTTTCAGGCTTTTTAACATAATCCATCCAAGATTTCCTCAATTGAGAACAACCTCTGTTGAAAATTGTAGACACTGTGTTACTGTTATAAATATCATGTCGTGTACTAGGGAACTGTTGATGAGATCTACTGTAAGATTATTGTACCATCAACCCGCTCTTTTGACCCTATCATCTTCTTTCAAATTTCCTTGCTCTTGTTAGGAATTATATTTTACTGTGATTGTCATCATGGGAAGCTGTTATACTTGAAGGATTTGAACAAACATATCCCTTGTAGTAAATCTATCCTTTGTTCCAACCATGTAAGAATCTATTGTTCAAGTACAATGCTCTATTGCTTCCTTATTAGGAGAGGTCAAAGGCAGAAAAAGAGAACAAGAAGTACCGTACTCAGCTAGCCGACTATCGTGTGCCAGACGTCCTGGACTACGTACAAGACAAGGCCGATCTCTATGAGCTCCAGAAAACCGTCAAAAGCTGGGAGAGGAAGGTGGAAATTGCCGAGGTAAGCACTTCAAACCTGTACTAGTGTTATTTGTTGAATATTTGTAGTGGTTTTCTGTTCGCAGTTTTTACAGTTAGCTATCACTGCAAATTCATTACACCAAAGACATGTTCTCTGTCTTGCATTGTGTAACAACGGTTGTTTTAACTGCAAACTTGAATAAAACACTATGAATGCCTTAGCTTGAAAGTTAATCTGTGTTGGTAGAAATCATTCTGAAACAAATTTTAACTGTAATTTCCAACACAAGAATTGGACTTACTACTGAATGCCTCATTTCCCCTGCTACCACGAAATTAAGTCCCTGCAAAGTTGAATCAACTTACAGCACCTCTGTGAGATTAATTCTACCTTACAAAAGACCAGGTGGTATTGGATGGGAATGTGCTTTTACGCTTGTTTCTTATGTTTATGTTTGAATATATCTGATTGTTATCTCCATGAAAAATGGAGATGTAGTCTTGGGTGTGTCTGTGTGTGTTTCTGTTTGTGTTTGTGTACTATAGTCAGCATAACTCAAGAACCTCTTGATGGATTACAATGATATTTGGTACGTAGGCAGTTGTTGGGAATCCGAAATTCAAGGTAGATTTGGCCCCCTCTTATGTGACCTTGGTACTGCAGCAGAACTTCCGTTTTTGTATTTTTGACCTGGACGTGCTATGGTCTTAATTTTTTGGTGGCAGATAGCTTGTTCTGAATGTTTTATTAAACATGCCATGTATTTTGTCCTGGTTCCAGATGGCCCTGAAGACCCATAAGAAGACCTGGTACCAGATGCAGATGGCGAGTCAGCACATCAGCCCCTGGAAGCAGCCTCTAGAGGCACAGTATCAGTAGTTAGGGTGTCCATATATGATATGATACAACATGGTACACAATCTTATTTTTTTCTCCACAGACAAGTTTCGGGAGTTGCTCTGTTGCCTTTATTGCCCTGAGTATCAGTAGTAAGGGCACCAGGAGAGAGTTATATATGATAGTTGTCTTGTAGACAACCTTTATTTGCATTCTTACTTGTGGTACTGGGGAATTCAGTTGCACTTGTATTTTGCACTATTAATAATGTTGAAACATCCAACTTACTTTGACTTCCATAAACACAATCACATGATTGTGCTTTAGTATAAATACCATAAGGGACGACTCAGACAAAATGAAATTCATAATAAGCAGATTTATTGAGAACAACGGTGAAGAGGATTTCTTGGTTACAAATATTTGGTTGTACATAAAGTCAGTATCAGCTGTAAATATTCCTTGATGTAAATGATCATCAAATAGTCATACTAATGCTGTCAATAGATGAAAGTTGTTGGTATCTCTTACTTGTACATAAGGCACAATGCATACCATTGTTTTTTTGTTTTTTTTTGTTTTTTTTATTAAACAACAGAAGAATATACAGGACACAGAGGTGATGTACTCTAGCTAAAGCTAATATTAAACATCACCTCTGGAAAAAAAGATACAAGTTACATAGACAAGTACAATAGCAATAAGAAACAGCAATTGGGTCGTCCAATACAAACAAGCTAACAAACAAACAATGAATATATCAATATACCTGAACTAAGTTTTAAAACGTCTGCTTGTCAAAATATAGTGCTGAGTCAAGCCTAAAATGTTACAGTTGAAACCATACGAAACAAAGGATGAACCTCTTAATAATAAATAAATGAAGGCTTGATCAGACAAAGTATCGATATCAAGAATAGGGGCTAAAAGGTTCCGTAGGTTGCCCAGAAGGTTGAGTCTTTGTTGGTTGTATATAGGGCAGTACAAAAGATAATGAACAACGCTTTCGCTTCGACATCCGCAAGTGCAGGCTGGACTTGTTGCTAAGTTGCGTGTAAATAAACTTAGGTTAAGACTGCACGTGCCGGTGCGAAGGCGTGTGAGGAGGGCGCAAGTGTACCGGGGGCCATGACTAAAATGTGAATGGAAAGAGGGACGTACTAATTTCACTAGATGTTTTTTAAACAACGAAAGATTTAAAGATCGAACAGCTATGCCAAGACCGTTCCAATGATGCGTTGCATAAGGAATAAAAGACTTTTGATATCGAGTTGTAGAGCAGAGCGGTATCCTTAGATTAAGTTTGTTGCGAAGATTATAAGAAGTAGAAATGGAGACTTCAGGAGGGATCAAATCCTTAAGATACGGGCGAGTATGGCCATGGACAATTTTGTAGAACATGATCAGAGAGTGAACGTGACGACGATCCGAAAGTTTTTCCCAACCTAATTCAGAAAGTAGCGAAGAATACGAAGACCCTCTTACAGCCCCTGAGACTGCAAGCGCGCATTCGTATTGGACACGTTCTAATCGCTGGGAATCATATAAAGTACATCCATGCCAAATAATGTCAGCATATTCAAGGAGAGGACGAATAAAGGATTTATAAATAACATCAAGTACTGTTCGTGATAATCTGAATTTCAATTTGTTAAGAGTGGACACTCGTTTGGACGCCTTGCCAATCATATGAGAAATTTGTGTTTCCCATGACAAGGTGGATGTAAGAAAAGTCCCTATATGCTTGTGGGTTTTGACTGATTTGATAACACAGTTATCAAGAAGAAGAGGGGGGTGGTCGGGAGGATTTGATTTCTTAGAAAAACACATTTCTTCAGTCTTTAAAGGGTTAAGGTTCATAAGCCATGTTGAAGACCAAAATGATATCTTCCTAAGATCAGTATTGAGTCGATCAGCTGTAACGTTAGGATCTTCCACAATGTCCAATAATGAACTATCGTCAGCAAATAAAAAAGGGCATGTAACTAGACCATCCACCATGTCATTAATGAAGACAAGGAATAAGAGAGGCCCTAAAACTGAACCCTGAGGTACACCTGCGCCAACATAACTCCAATCCGAACATTGACCATCAATAACAACTCTTTGCTCTCTGTCAGAGAGGTAGCTATGGAACCAATTTAAGATTGGGCCGTCGACCCCGTTTCTCTGCAGCTTGAAAATAAGTCCTTTATGCCAGACCTTTATGCCGATCTTATCAGATATGTAAGGGCATATGAGTTTAAGAAAGCGATTATCAACATTATCGTGACCACACGCTTTGGATATATCTAGAGCGGATACATAGAGTTCAATCTCGGCAGGTGTGGTAAAACATTCTGAAAATCGGACATCAGTGAGAAAATCAAGTTGTGGGAGGCTTGCCTTGGTGTCATCTACAGAGGCCTGAGCAGTGAAAAAATTGTTGAACATGGTTGCCTTTTCACAAGAATCAGTTACATACAAGTGACCTGACCTTAAGGGAGGAATATTAGAACTCACTTTGCTACAATAGAAAGATTTAACAATGTGCCACCATTTCTTACTAGAACAAGGAGAAGTCGTCAAGGAGTCAGCGAGACGGCTGTTGTAGTTAGACTTAGCAAGTGATATTTCGCGTACTAGTTTATTTCTGACATTACGGTATGCAGACCACAGTGTGGTACTGTTCGAAACTTTAGCATTCCTATGTAGCTTGTCTCGCCGACGCATCAACGATCTAATCCTGGGAGACATCCATGGTTTATCTCTGGGTCTTATAAGAATGTCCTTATGGGGAACACATTTGGTTTTGGCTTCAATTGTTCTAGTGCCTACTAAGTCCTTTCATGAAGAAATATAATTACACTACAGTTGTAGCATTCTGAATTTCAGACATACATTGTTTATTTGCTGTGTCTCTGGATTTTAAGTACACTTTTTTCCTGAAAATGAATCATGGAAAAGTTCATATGTCAATCTGTTTGTTTCTACTAATATTTCATTGCTAGTATCCTAAATTTATCAAAGGAATGAGCAGAAAAGCATTTTTTCTTCACATGATCCATTCTAATCTGAATGAGCCTGAGAGAGAGAGTCAACACACAAACTCTTTATGAAGATTAAAACTTCTATAAGTATTTTGCGTACAAAAGCCTACAGCATTACTTGTCCAGTCATGTATACTATTTTAAAATCATTATCAGCTCTCTTTAAAACTCAATACCAAAGGACTGTAAAATCAGAGATTATCTCAAGGGAAATGTCTAAGTCAAATTAAAACACACCAATACAACATGCACAATGATCACAATCTTGTTTAGCTCTGCTAAATGTTGTTTGACAACATTGCCATTGCAAGCATTATTTCAATTCCCTACACCTCACATTAGACATAGCATCACCTTGCACACATGGTACAAAGTGTTGTCTAAAACATGTCTTGCAATCTTCAGTCCCCTTTGCTGCCCTCCTTCAGAGATCAAGTTCCCTCCTGGCCCTCTTGTCGGGAGGTCCCTTCGATTCGTTGGTCTTCCTGGCAGGACGTCCAGGTGGAGAAGGCTTCCTGCTCCCTTGTGGCTGAAGGTCCAAAGTACCATAAATTGAATACAGATACATGTACCAATATTACTAGTTTTATGAACATCTGAACAAGTATCTGAACATTGTACCAACTTATGGACCCAACCTCATTTTAACAGCTATATTTTCATGCTAGATTGATGAAAGGTGTAGTGTATGGGCCTGAAATAGGTAACAAATGTAGAGTAGTGGCATTTATTAAAGCAAGCCATGTCTTAAGAATCTGCCTTACCTTTGGAGGTGTTGTCTCGCCTTTCTCCTTCTTAAGGAAGACTCCAAAGCACCTGAAAAAGTTCAGAAACTATTTTACAAACCACAGTCTCTTACACGACATCTCGGAACCAAATTGTGTGAAGAAGACAAACAACAATTTCAATGTCATAAACAAAGGAAAAATGCCATCACCTCTTCACAGCTTCAATGCTGTCCTTGTCCTGCTTCTTACAGTACACCCTCACAAAGTTGTCAGCAAAGTTGGCAGGTAGCATCTGAGAGAGCTGATTATGAGGAAAGAACCAACTTATCAGCACTTTATCAGTTCAAATTGTTCTACAATTAATCTGCATATTTAACCAACCGAAAGTTCCCAATCCCCTTAGTTAAAAAAAATTCAACAGCCCTTGTTATTGATTATTCCAGCTTCAGTGATTGAGGAACAACATTACAGAGTGTCATGTTACCTGGTAGAGAATTTACTGGCTCACCTTTTCTTTGGGTGGTTCTGCCTCATTAGGTTTGTCTTTGGTCCAGAAGTTGACACTGTCAACAGGATTTTTTTCTCCCATGCCATAGTTCACTTTCACCTTCTGCAAGGGTCATTAAAGTTTACATGTATTTAAGAGAAAACAAACATCTTATGACAACAAGTCTACCGGTCATCAATTATTGCTTTTTAAAACTATGGTGACAGGTACCAGATCAAAGGAGGCAGAGTCCTGTCATATAGGATAGTGACCAATTTCTTGTCTTCCTGCTAATTCTAATTTCTAACAATTTTATAATCAATAACAGTTCAGCCTAGGGTTATCTTTCCTGACAATACATTCAAACTGTCATATCAATTGAACAAATGTGAAGCTTTTGAAAGACAAAATTTAACTCACATTGACAGCAATGTCCTCCAGTGTGATCTTTTTCTTTTCTTCTGGCAGTGCACAGGCAAAAATACCTTCAGCTATGCTTGCCTCCGACTAAGGGATAACATCATCAATAGAATGCATTGTAGAGTAATCATTACAAAATTCCTATTAACTGTTGGCTAATATTTTACCAAAAATGAATGTGAAATACATGTAGCATCTTATTAGCTATTGATCATATTGAATACAATATGATGAACTTTAAATGCAATACCCCTTTCCATGAATAGGTCACAACCTTAATATTCTAACATTGGCTGGTAGGAATATTGAGGTTGTGCATAAACAGCACCTTTCTCTAACAGTTCCCTCAATTGTGAAGAGAAGGAGGTTGTTTTACCTTTGGAAAAAGGTGAAGATCCCCTGGTTCTGTCTCACCCACCAAGCGGTATAGCTTTCTGGTCACAAGGTTCTCGAGAATGTCTCTGGCCTTCCCTTGCCCTTCCCCTTCCAGGATTTTATGAAAGATGCTGTCTGTCAATCTTGTGTAGGCATCCATGTTCTTTCTCGCTCCAGATATTTTCTTGCTACATAATGAATGTGCAAAGGTGGTGCAGGTCAATCGAAACCCGAATGACTGTGACAGTAAAGACAACTTAAAGTCTGATACTAGCAAAAAATAAAGGAACACCCCATGGTCATGTTAAACTCACTTGTCTTCACCAGGTGTCCTATCAGCTTCAAGCAAAGCATCTGTGATCCTACAAAATATGGTTGAGAATTAGATGAGCAGCATTTGTAAATAGTACTACCACCAAGGAGGTTCCAATAGAGAATGCAGATGTAGGAAGTGTCAATGACTGCAGACACATAACACATGATTTGTGTGCTATGATTAGCCATAAAAGTGAAACAGACATGTGACAAAATTCAAAGATACAATTCATGTCAATGATATGACGGGGAGGTTAAGATCTGAGTAATGCAACTTACATCATCTCCACAGCAACTTTGGCCTGATGCTGATAAACCTGACGGTGGAGACAGGCTCGGGTGTAGAACATGTCATACACGTTGAGCCACTCCTGAAAAAAAACATGCATTTGTTCCTGTCTGTGTTTGCTTGTCTGTATTGCATAACCTGAGTAAACCGCTTTAGGCAATTACTACGCCAACTGTGGATGTTCAGTAGAACAAGCTGCGTATTATAAGACCAAAACGGGATGGACCCCTACTCTTATCAATAGATGTGGAGGGTGCTTTAACATACTCAAGGTGTAGCTTTACTCAAACTTATGCTTTGCAACGAACCTTATCCCTGTAACAGATCTGCCATTTGCCGTGCACCTTGATGACTCTGGCACTTTGGATGAGCCGCATGTGGTCGAATTTCTTTGACAGACCTGTGCATTCGCTGTCTCGAGCAAAGTAGTCCCACTTGTCCACGTCCATGCCATTTTCAGAATTTGAAACAATCTAGATGTACAGAAACATAAAAAAAACACAATCAATATAAATGCAGGTACATTGCTTCTTTGTTGGGAAAGAGGAAGACAACGGGAAAACTGATTATAGCCACTGCCTTCAGTTTTTGTCATTTCTTTTACAACACGAGCACAGAATGTCAAGATATTACAAAGTAAATTGAGTATGGTACATTTAATTGCCCAAGTTTGCCTTAATTTTTCAAAACCATGGACAAAATTCGTGCTACGAAAGTATTTATTGCAGGAAATTGATCTCTGGAAGCAAAAGTTGCTTTTTAGCACCAAGGACGTTGCAACAGCGGGATCATCTACCTGGTATAAGAAGCCCTTTTCTGTTCCTCTTCCTTTATACGGCCATGACTGGAAGGGAAGATGGAAAACACATTATACTTACATGTAGTTTAACTTAAGGCTATCAAACTTTGAAGTACAATCATTAAAATTGATTGTTGATGAAAAAGATTTGACTGTTCTTAATTAGATGGCGCACCCGAGTTTGGACTAATACAATCTCAGTTTGCAGATGTCATTAATAGTACATGTACCAAGTTTTTATTCTATGCCACTGAACTGAGTGGGGTGTCCCTGTGGTGTAGTGGTCTGCACTTCTGTTACTAGCCATATCTGGTTCAAATTATAATTACTTGGACCAGAAGGCCCGGGTTCAAGCCCCGGGTAGGACACCTCTGGACAAGAGGTGCATGAAGTCATACCAGAGACTATATGAAAATGGTACATACTTCTGAAACAGTATGGAAGTTAAACTAGCCCCCTGCTGCAGTGATTGCGCCACAGTGTGGCCCAGGGCTATGAAACGGGGATAGGCACCGCCCTATACACCTTATGGTGCGGAAGGATTTTAACTGAACTGAGTAGACTTACCCCTGGTTCTTTTGGTTTTGGTGGGCTGATCAATTCCTTAATGAAAGTCTGGTCCTGCTGTGTCAGATCATACTCCGCCAAGTTGATTTTATTCTGCTTGATGAGGTGGTCAAACATCTCAATGGAAGCGTCTTCATGCTAAGAGTGATTAAGAAAAAAATGCTGATAAAACTCTAAGCACAGTGTGATAGATTTACATTTAACATTTATTATCACATTTTACTTTTATTATCACTCAACAGGTAAGTTACGAGACGAGTCATCTCCTTTTGCAAAGTGCTGATCATCAAAAATGTTTTGCTCAATACTTAGCTCTTCCAAACAGGCACTTCTCGACCAAGTCTCAATTTTTCATTTGTTTGTCAGCAAAACTCAGGTAGAGATGTGTAACACTTACCTTCCATGTGCAGCCAGGTTCGGCCTTTTTCATGAACTGCTGGTCAAACACATGGGAGAATGGTCCATGCCCTAAATTAATCAAAATATAGTTAAGACACTTTCAATGCCCATAAACAATATGCAACGTTACATCATGTATTCATAAGATACTTATTTAATGAAACAAAAGTATGTGAACTAACTACACTTGTCCCAGTACTGACCTAAGTCATGACAGAGCCCTGCTATCTTCACACACAACACATCCTGTGGAGTGATGTCAAGCTCAGGTTGCTTTCCTTGGAGCTCAGTTGTCAGACGGCCAGATAAGTAGTATACGCTGCAGATGCAAGATATTTGAAGAACATGTACTAAGTATAGATTGTATATAGTAGTATATAGATTGTGGTCATCAACGTGCATTCATTATAAAAAACATTACAAATGTTTATCTTCATAACAGAGGACAAAATACACATAATGTACAAAGTAACATTGCCCTATGCAATACAAAAGAACCCCTTACCCTAAGCTGTGTTCAAATCTGTTGTGACAGGCACCAGGATAGAGCCAGTAGCCGCCTCCCAGTTGCTTGATGTTCCGCAGCCTCTGGAACTGAGGTGTGTCGATGATCTTCACACTCAGAGGGTCCACCTCGATGTGGCCATGGATGGGATCGTTGAATACCTTGCCATCGAATGCCTTAGTGGAAGACCAGAAATAAATATATTTTCAACAGACACTCGAGTTTTTCTCAGATTATTACTGGAGGTAACCCATGCTTAATCTCCAAGTAGATCTAACGGTTGCAAAGACCGTATCCAACTGGCAAAAGGAGTTTTCGTTACTACTTTTCCCAGTTGGATACGGTAACCGGATCGGAAATTAAATGGCACGCGCTCTCTAGAACACACGCAGCTCGCCTGGGAAGCGTTCTACTTGAGGTAAAACTGAGCCTGCTCTGGTGACATGGCCTCACGTAATTAGGGGGCAAATCCGTTTCGCCCTCGAAATCAATTATAAGTCAAATACCAACAGAATCTCTGAGGTTTACTCTTTCTAAATGTACTTAATTTCCTGTTGGGTTGAAATCTGCACAAAGGTAAAATGAACGGGCCGGGGAAATTGCACGAAAATTGCTGTCGTAAGGTAAAATGTAAGATCTCGTCTCAAAAATCAATGGGAGCAAACTAGCAAGCTTACATGTTGTAAAACAATTGAAATTAGAAAGGTGCATGGTTGTGAAACTCATGATCAGTGAAAATCTTCCATGCTAAGGGCGCGCCTGGAACGGACAATTTTCTCTCGCGGAAGGAAAAGGGAAATGCATAGAACTCTCGACGTGGCTTGGCGGCTGTAACCTCCTTGGGTTAACATCATTTTTAAACATCCTTGATTTTCGCTGTTGAAAACGTCATTTTAGGCAGCCTCCACCAGGCCTTCATACGGGGGTATGGATTGTAGAATTCGGCAAAAAGGGGAATAATCTGCCAGTAGAGTCGACCACGGTAAATTAAATATTTCCCCCGACCGCGCCTGCGAATGAATGAAAACCTCGAGCTCCGGTGGCCGAACTTCCCCGCCAAATATTCTCCCTACAGTCGGCATTGTTAGTCTGGTAGAGACTAGGAATTCAGGTCTGCTGGAGGAGGGTGTGTTGATGTTGACACATCAATCGTACCTTTTATTAAATAAATGTACTCAACAATGATTTGCCTTTCAAAACCGTAGAACTTCTACGGGCGGGCGGTAATATACGATTTCCCCGCACAAAAGAACATGGCCGCGAATCAGCGCTTCCCAAAAACAACGCTGGCACCGCCCTAACAATTAAGGAAGCTGGGCGGAAAGAGACTTCTGTTCCGTACATCGCCCGGCCTGTATTACGCCTACTTGGCGGCTTTATACTGCCTTGGGCCGCCCAAAGTAACCGGCTGACGGCCCAATCCACAGTCTGGCTCTTATATACATGTATGACGATATCGACTGGATTCAAGGTTATAAAAATAGAAAAGGCAAGTGGTTTCACCTTTGGTAATTCCGCTTCCCCATCGCTCCCAGGACCTGCCATGATTCGAATCTCTGCGTCAGATGAAGGTGGTTGAAATCTTTTTAACCTCCTTTAGTCAGCTCAATGAGAATTAAATATGGTCAGCTATACCATGAGTCCTTTAGACACAGCCGAGAAATGGAGTATCAAAGTCGGAGCAAGGCCACCATATGGATGCCGATGAGTCGACGTAGAAGACCGCTTTGCTTGTAAATCATTGTAACGGATATGGCTACAGTGGCGTGATATTCATTTGGGAAATTACCTGCTCACCCGTGTCCTAATATGAGCATATGGTTACATCACCAAATCAACAAAGACGTATCGTATTGGCCATGAACCAGACAAGCGTCATGCAATGACGTTTAACCTCCTAGCGTCATGCGACCATGGTGTCAACTGCAGTTTATACTTTCCAAGCAGAGGTTCGGCTCTGGCAGCGTTTTTGTCGGGCTTTCTATATTTTGTACCGTTTTATTATTGTCGCCAAGCCAAACCTCTGTCGACACTTTAATACTCCGGGCCGCAATCCTGTCCTGTGCTTTGCTCAGGTCTTCATCCAAATGAACCCCACACTGTCCAGACTGGCTGCACCTTGACCACGTTAAAGATCTCACCACATTTATCGAAAAAAGGGAATAGTAGGGGTTCCTACCCAGTTTCGGTGAATGAAAATTTACAGTCTGGTCTGGGTTGACGTCTTGAAAAGTTACCTGTTATGTAAGTCTTTCCACAAATGTGGCAAATCTCAATAAATAAATAGATAAATTTGTCACTTGTGAGCAATGAACTCCAAGTGTTTTCTGTCTGCCATGCATCAGGGCTCAGTTCCAGGCAAGGTTTGATTTCATTCATTCTCCAATGTAGAGCTGAAGAAGTTGCCAAAGTTGGGGAGCACACTTCATTTCATTTGTATATATAGCAATGTATACGAAAGCACAGAACCTTACCGGTTTGCAGATAGAGAGTCTGACATGAATGGGGACGCGCCATGGTATCCGTATCTTTCACATAGACTTATTCTTCGGGTTGGAGGTATTTTTCAGCTGAACGCATCACACCGCGGCACCGACTGCGGAAGTAACTATGCAGCGCAGAAAAGGTCAAGGGCCAATGACCTGATTAAGAAATCAAATGAAATAAATTGCGTAAAAAACGCCAGCAGGACAAGGGATAAGATAGGTCAAAATACTCAAGCAACTGGATAAAATATTGAAACAGTCAGATGTTTCAGACAGCTGTTGTCAGACGATGCTGTCTGAAACGTCTGTCTGTTTCAAAATTGTATCCAGTTGCTTGAGTAACTGTCCTTTGCACACTCGATCTGTTTAATAATTCTAATGTTGACCCCAGCGTCCCTTACTGTACCATTGAATACAGGAATAAAAGACTTGTTGTTTGTGATGCAATGTTTTATCGCTTCAGTTCTTGTAACAAGGTTTATGGTCACTAAATTTGAAAATGTAAGCATATTTTTTTTTTAGTTGCCCACTTGTTTTTCTTTTTCGGACGCTCGCGCTAGACTTGGAGTCTGCAGAAGATGTCAACAATATAATTCATTTGCTTGTGGCCTTAAGCCACAACTTCTCGAGGTATGCTGTCCACAAAACCACGCCCACCCATCACGTGACACCGAAAACATTACCTTCATGGTAACAAAGGACTGTGACTTTGACCGACGTTAACCTAATACACACCTCCCGACTTTTTTTTCAGATTTCTCAGCTTGTATTACAATTCTTAAGACTGGACAGCCCCTGTCCTAAGCATTTGACGGCTGGACGTCCCTCGCGCGCGATCTGGCGGAAACGCCCTTGATGATTTTTCAGCAACCCATGAAGTCTGGTAGACTACCAACTGATCTGCACTCCAGCCTAGGCACACGTAAGCGCATTCTGCAGAGTTGAGTTACCTCTCTCTTTGAATCCCTTCCTTCCCTTACAAACACCATACCCAACCCGAGGGAGGCCGGAAAATGAAAACAACAATTGCTACAATAGAAACGAAAGTCAAGTAACAGTATACATCTCCCATTATGCGTCAAAAGGCAAGTGGTTTCACCTTTGGTAGCTCTGTGTCAGCTGTAGGATGAGCCATCCAGACACAGAGCCGGAAAATCGAAGTTCTCAGTCGGAGCAAGGTTGGAGAGAAGGTGCCGCCGACGGAGTCAATGCGGAAGGACGCTTTGCCTTTTGACGCATAATGGGAGATGTATACTGTTACTTGACTTTCGTTTCTATTGTAGTTGTTTTCATTTTCCGGCCTCCCTCGGGTTGGGTATGGTGTTTGTAAGGGAAGGAAGGGATTCAAAGAGAGAGGTAACTCAACTCTGCAGAATGCGCTTACGTGTGCCTAGGCTGGAGTGCAGATCAGTTGGTAGTCTACCAGACTTCATGGGTTGCTGAAAAATCATCAAGGGCGTTTCCGCCAGATCGCGCGCGAGGGACGTCCAGCCGTCAAATGCTTAGGACAGGGGCTGTCCAGTCTTAAGAATTGTAATACAAGCTGAGAAATCTGAAAAAAAAGTCGGGACGCGTTACCTGGTCGCGTTTGACATCGCCATGGTCAAAAATGCGTCGTAGTGCGCGACTAGAAATAATCCCAGAAGACTGTCAAGTGCATTTAGAGAAATATTCTTGAAGCCCGGTAGTGGTTTTATCATTTACTCACATTAACATGCAGTTATTGAATTACCATGGACATATGTTGTGATATGCGAGTGGGCTCTAAAAGCATTCATCAAAAGTGCATCTCAAGGCCAGCGTTCCAAGTAACCTCAACACTGTTTTCGTATTCATTGTATACCTCCGCTGAGGTTTTAAGTGATCTCTGTTTACAGGACGCCAAATCCACAAATACGATTGGCCAGAAACCTGAGTAGAGAGTAATGCGACCTTGGCATCAACCGTGACGCGACCAACAGATTTACTTACACTCCAATACTACAATGCCGTACAAACCTACAAAGCCCTAAACAACAAACTGCCACCCTACATGCGCCAGATGTTTGTGTACTGTAGAGACCAGAGTACTCGTACAACCAGACAAAGCACAAGCAGTCAGCTGGTTGTCCCCAAACCCAAGCGAGAGATCTTCAGAAGATCGGTAGCCTACCGTGGACCAAATGTCTGGAACAGCCTACCGCCAGACACAAGTACGGCTCCGAATCTGACTTCCTTCAAGAGACTCTTGAAGTAACGGAAATGAACTAAACGAACGGACACGGACCATGAACCAGCTTTCGCCCTACTTTATGTTGTATGTTGTAGAAATTGTATATTGTTGTACCATAAATATGTAATGACATATGTTGATAGAGTTATTAGGACTCAAATGACTGTTTATCTCTGTTATATTGTATCTGACCCTTCCCTCATGACCTCAATGAAAAGCGGCCTGCGTGCCGATTTGAGCTTATCATGAATAAACAAAGGTTCAAACAAAATCAAACAAACAAACAAACTTGTGTTGCACTGCAATTTGACTATAACCTGCTAGATGGCACTTTTGCACCCCTTCTTTCCCACCTATCCACTGCATCTCGGAAGGGACATCATAAGCTCCAATCTGCTGCGGCTCCCTCCAATGGATCTTGTCCTGTGCCTTGACCAGGTATTCATCCATATGAACCCAGTATCGCCCAGACTGGTTACACATTGACAATGTTTAATACCACACAGATCTTCACACGCTTATAGAAAAGAGTAGGGATCCATCCCGGCGAGAGTGGTTAAACTTAACAATCTGGTCTCCCGGTTGACATTTTGAAAAGATGATAGTTACGTTTTTTAAACATTTTATTTGAGTTTTAATATTACCCCTTTTATCCCCACAGATTTGTCTGGAACCAGCCCTATTTGGGGGTGTGTACATCATCAAGTATTGTAGTTCAATTGAGAAAATACTTAAAGTACATGTACAATTAAAAAGATCACAGTGCAATGAATTGTGTAGAAAGCACATGTGGATGTTTATTTTCGATGATGTAAACAGAATGAAAGAATGACATACTGAACTGGTCAGTACAATGATGTGAAAAACTTCGGGTTACACAATTTTGGGTAAGTTAGGCTGGAGGGAATTTCATTTCATTACTCTCTCTCTCTCTCTGTCAGTATTGATATCAATACTATCATTTCAATAACATTTATGGAAAGTTAAGTCAATATGGCTTTCCTCTCATACTGAAAAAATTGTGACATACTGTTTTTATCATTTGCTATATACCTTCTTTGAATTTGCAACATTACTGATGTTGATTTTTTTTCAAAAGAGCAATTAACAACAAAAAGATATTACAGATTTTTTCAGCTTCTAAAAGTTGGATATGCCCAATTCATCTTTCTCAAACCAAAGAATCTACATGCAAGCTTTGGCAGTGAGTAAAGCTGAAAGTATTCTGACACAACAAATCAAATGTTGCTGTACATAGGTACAAGGTTACGTCCAAAATAGGCAGGTCTAGGATAGCACAATATGATGCACATTGCACTCCCGATAAGTTGTATCGGGCATCCTTCAGATTGAGTTACATCTGAAAGACAGAACAAAACCAAGATTATTTCATGTGCATGTATATGTAATATTAAGTATGATATGTTAAAGTGACATCTATACTACCTTATTACACTTTAAAAACGATATGCTGTAAAATGTTTTGAAAAAAAATCATAATACTGGTCAACTAAAATAAACTTATTTGAGATTTCACAAAACAGTCTGTTCTTAATAATATGCAACATACACTTAGTGCATATGTATATTGAAATATAATTATCCATACAAGTTGCGGGAGGATATAAGGGTTAAGCCCATACATGTATGTCTAAAGGCAGATCAGATGGCTCCCTTAGCTTGTATAACATGTACAACATGTGCAGAATTGTATCTGCATCTAAACTTGCATTTCAAACTGCTAACTCACTTCTGGTTGGTCAGCTGTGGCCACCTCCGGCGGTGTTTGTGTGGGGAGCTCTGGTCTGGGTCTGCCTTCAAATCTTGTTTGCACTACACAAGGCAGAAAATACATGGTCAGGAACAAAAACCAAGGTCAAAGTCACAATCACATATTCCCCATGCTTTATCTTAAAAATAAGCACAATCATACATTTTGATACATGTTGTAGGGAACATACTTAAGTTGTCCATCACTAAATTGTAGTTGATCCACAAATACCCGGTACATCACTGACAAGCAATTGTCAGTATGATAACCTGTGTCTGGACTTTGGAGGCTACACTACAACCAAACACTAAGACATCCTTATACTAGGAATATTTTCGTTCAGACCCTTGTAGTTCCTAGTGGCACATACATGTAGGTCAGCGCGTTTCCTTGCTGTTTCAGTAGCAGGGTCTATCTTTCCAGGGAGGGGTTGCTAGCTCTTTGCCTTTAACATGCTCGAACATGGTACTCCCATTTTACACCCCTTCCAAAAGACAGGTGCAGCCCCGCCCGAGATGTCTTGACCCAGCATAGAACTGGTGTCTCCCAGTTAGCAACCAACCATGCTCAACTGTGAGGCTGCTACCATTTTGAGTTACAGAGACATCCCTCCATAAAGTAGGAATACAGCCACAGAATTATGGCTTCATAAATAATTGACAACAAATGTACAATATCTACATGAATGACACAATGCTATAACAGCAAAATTTATTATCTGTACCCATATGGGCTTTCTTGGAAAGCAGCCTTTGTTTGGCTGAAGAGACTACCGATATGTTTTAAGATGAATAGATAAATAAATGAATTAACAGATTTACCCGAAGTGTTTCCACTGTCCATGACGTTCCAGACCCTCAGACTGTCCTTCTCTCCTCCCATGGCGAACAGGAACGGGGAGTCCGGACAGGACCGGGCACACGTCAAACCACCCTGGGCACAACATGAACATTAGAACACAAGTTATTCAGTTGGTAATAACACAAGATTTATTTATCTATTTATTTATCAATCTTTAGGGTAGTCCCTTCAGTTAACAAGGTAACTGATTTCCAAGGGACCCCTACGTGACATGACAAATCATAACAAATCAGGATACAAAAGAAATAACTTAACATAAACTTCATTAGTGATCAATTACACAATCATGTAACATAAACAGGAATGATCAAACATAGGAGTAATAAATCAAACAGCTCAAATAATTCAAAACAATAATAACTCAAAATCGCAAAGGTCATATAACGGAGGGTCAGAGGTCAGATGTCAAAAGTTAAAAAGATGCAGTCTTAACCGGTTTACTTTGATGGGCATCATTAAAAACTGTTGTAATTTTACAGCTTCATGCCTTTTCGTACTATCTTCATGGTCGATTCCAACAAGTTGCATGCTTTCGTATACAATGAACAGTTTTACAATTTTTGAAAAAATTGTTTGTTTAATACATTCAATCATTAAATTTTTAAAGTAATCTGTCAAACTAGTTCTCTGGAATGAAAAAATAGTAGTTTGCCATGATTCAGAAAGGGATGGAAACATGATGTGAAGACTAGCTGACTACTGCCCACCCTATACATAGCAGTATAATCAAAATGTATATACTAAATACTGGAAAATGTTCTTAAATTACCATTTTCATCTCTTTCTGCAGCATGAGAGCTGGTTTGTTGTCCTGGATGTCCCAAACTTTCAGTGTCTTGTCACTCGACGTGGTCACCAGACAGCCCGGTACAGCACTGCTGAGGGACAGGCCTGAAACCACGCAGGAGTTACATGAGTGTGTATTGTTCTGATCACAAATAATCATCATGGTTAAAGTTTACTTATTGCAGAACTGTCTAAGCATTCTCCTGCTTTTAAAGCATGCACTACTGTAACAATGGATATTTTTCATTCAGTACGTTACTTAAAAGCACAGCAGCATTAGTAAGCATATTAGTGCCTTTACCAAAGTCTCTTTTCATTGGAAATTGACTGACAAATATATCAGTTCCTCATTGACTAATTGTTAAGTCATACACACCTGTTACTGATTGTGGATGGGCACTTAGTGTAAAAACAGGCTTGTCCGTCCTGATGTCCACATTATAAACAAAGCCGTTGTCTGTGCTGGCCTGAAAGAGACAGTGTGTGTCGTTTTTCTGTACCTTGGTTTGTACGTAAAATAATTACGTGATATGATTTAGCACAAGACAAAATAAAACAAATGACATGAGGTTAAGGAATTTAGTTTTCATATCATACACTGAAAATAACCTCAAAGCACATTTGCAGTCAACAAGTCAAATAATGTCAACAGGAGAATTGAGGAGTTTGGGCTACTTTGTCTGCTGTAGTAATAATTCACAATACAGTTTATTTCAAAATGGCGGACATATCTAGTAATGCTATCTTCATGTATGAGTGCAAGTTTGTACACAATATGATTCAGAGCTTGAATATCTTTGCTTACCAGGAAGTGGAAGGGAGAGAAGTGGTTCCACATGACTCTCTCCACCTCTCCACTCAGAACCCAGGACTTGTGTGTGTCCCCTGGACTCCGACAGTCGTACAGGACAGCATGTCTGTTTGAGATGAGACAACTAAATGTTACAATGAACTTGAATGTTATGATCCACACTTCCCCCTCACTCTAAATACATACCTGCAGGACTTTTTACTATCGTATCCTGCATTGTACAGAGCGTTCCCCTTGAATGTGGAAGGTCACCAATTTGTTCCCAAGAGTACATACTGCTTTCTCTGCTTAGCACTCACAGAAAGGATATGGTAGTTGAACACACCACTACTAGCAGACTAGCACCATACTGCATTGCCTGCACAACTGTGTAGCCCAAGGGCTGTAGAATTGGGGATGGGCACTGCCCTATACACTATAGGTGCTGCCCTATTTTGTTGTACAATAATATGATAAATGCATACATACTTGTCAAAACCCCCAGAGAGAAGAGACTGTGCCTCAAACGGGTGCCATTCCAATGTCTGTACCTGTAAGAAATTACAAGATACAGATGTTCATTTGTGATGTTATCCTTTAAACTTAAGACAATAAGCAAAAATAACACTTTTACCTTCCACACATTGAATCAAATATATGCATGATAAAATATGACACGTGAATATAAAGCCCAACACCACAATTCCATCCGTGACCTCACCTTGTCTTTATGCTGTGTAAGTGTAGTAACAGGTTTTCCCTGGGACAGATCCCATAATGCAACCGTGTGGTCTGCAGATGCACTGGCTAAAATATTCCTGTAAAAAACACAAGAAAAACAAGCATTTAAACCCAAAAACAAGTGGTGGATACATTTGCTGATCCAATGAAAACAAAACTTATCATTATCTTATAGTTACAGAAAATAGCTTAATAAACCGTGATAAATGAATATTTTAGAACAACAAGACATCTATGGTCAGCATCAAAATAAAAGCCATTCAAAAAGACATCCTAGTTTTTCATAGAAGTTCCTATATGGAATGAGGACAGCCTTACCTAACTAGTCTGTTCCAGGACAGGTCTAGAACAGCTTCAGTGTGACCAACTCTGGGTGTAGCTGAAGCCTTCTTCTTCTGTTAGAACAAAAAAAATACAGTTGATCTTTCCCAATCCTTTAGTACAATGTATCCCTAGCTGCTACAAGAAATGGTACTGGAGCTATTTAGAATGAAGAGAATTAGGGACTAAGTTTCTAAAACATTGATGCATTTGACCAAGTTTGGCTGTATAACAAGACAGCAGAGGACATATAATCTGTCTATACAACAATGCAAACTACAGAGGCATAGGACAGAGTGACAGCTGTCCACCTGAGTGTCCTTTTACCTTTTTGCTTGGCTTTTTCTTGTGAGAGCCTAACGTGACGACTGGTTCCAGACTATCCACCACATCCAGGTCCCAGATGTCAATACCTGGTGTGACGCTGCCCACTGCCACTAGGTTACCTGGGGAGGAACAATGGAAGGTTAAAGGTGTTGTTTTCTCAGTCTCTTTCTCACACTCACTTTTGCACAATCACTTTCTCAATCAATTTCTCAGTCACTTTCACTTTCTCACAATCACCTTGATTCACTTTCTCAGTCACTTTATCTTTCTCACAATCACTTTTTCACCATAGTTTTCACTTTCTCACAATCTCACTTTCTCAGTCACTTTCACTTTCTTACATTCACATTCTCACAATTACTTTCACTTTTTCACACTTTTGCTTTGCTACAATCACTTTCTCACAATAACTTTCCTTTTCTTACAATCACTTTTAATTTCTCACAATTACTTTCACTCTTTCACTTTTCACAATCTCTTTCACATTTTTTACACAGAGTTAGAAAATAACACCAGACTAGGGAAAGATTAATTTCATAGTTAGACTTTTGTTAATACTAATTAGAGATGCCATGTACCGGGTTTGTCCTCGCCAGGGTCAAAGTTCATCCACTCCAGAGCCAATGGGAAGGCAGGAAGGATGAGGTCGTGGTGCACATACTGGACCTTCTCCTCCTCGCTGTAAACTGGAGACAAGAATAGGGCAGAATTTAGTCAAATATCAAAATAGCAAACAAGAACGTTTCACTTTACCTTAGTGTACAATTTGTTAGGATGGTGCCAGTTACATGCATAGTACTGCAAATGTCAAACCTGTCACTACATTGTGATAAATACAGGCAAATATCAAAACTTGGGAAAGTATTCTCATACTGAATTACTCTCTAGAATGTCAATATCTCAAGGCTTAAGGGAGGTTAATATGTGTAAAACAAAATGTTGTCAAATGTTACAAAAAAGGGTCAGTTCTGTTAGAATATGATGGTATCATAATCATCTATGATATCATAATGGTGGTATGATAAGGATAAAGAATTCTGCTATGTTGTTGTTACTCACTATAAACCTCCAGGATGCTGCAGTCCTCCTCTGCTCTCCCCACGATAACCAGGTTGTCGGTCGGCTTGATGGTGAAAGCTTCTCTCTCCTCTTCTTCAAGCTCCTCCTAATGTAGTGAACGGTGCAGTGGAAAAATACATCATGCGCATACCAATAGTCTGGCCTGATTAATTGTGCTTATAGCGGCCCAGCCAAATCCCACGGCCAGCCCATTTGGGGTGGGGCCATAACAGCCTCGAACAGCGGAGTCATGACGTAAATGGTAAAGTATGTAGTTCAGAGTGGCAGTATAAAATGTTGTTTCTAAGAATTTGGTGGAAACTTGGGAAAAATAGAATTTCCAGTTAATACCATTGCAAGTGTTCATACACAAGTCCTGAGGAGAACCTATAGGAATGCATGCGCAGCATAAGAGCATAACCACTGTGATGATCTACTTGCAAGAAATAAGTTGAGATGTAAACTAAAAGAAAATACTAATATTCTGTGCTGCACTTACGTCATCCTTTACAGTGATGTAAGGGTCGTCCTCATTACTGGCGTAGACGGTCAGACTGGCCAGGTTACCAATCAGACTTCCCGCAGGATCTAATGGAAACAACAACAACATCATTATTCAGCAGAAAGGGAAGTGACCCACAGCACTTACATTCTAACACTGCAGGTGCTATGCATTTGTCATTATAAATCTATGGTCTCCATGCATAAATGTAAGTTTGAAATACTTTTCCTTCCAACAGATAAGGAAAAGCCTTATTGTTCTCATTGAAGAATAACGTTTGAAATTAGCATAAAAACTCATCTGTGTTGGTAGATTCCAAGACGAAGTTTGATACTTTCATTGAACACAAACGAATGTAGCTCACCTCAAATTTTTTGTCGCTCTTAGAGTCTTACATCGACCTTCCTCAGGAGTGATTCAATAGTTACTCGACTCAGTCTGAGCATGTGACTTTAGGGACACGTGACTCGAGTAATGAATCATAAATGTTTAAATTGTTGACACTTTTCTTTTGACCTGTGGCTCACCATCATCATAGTTGTCAAGGTCAAACTCGGCAAGGTCATCCTCCCCTCCTACTGCCCCGCCCTCCATTTCAACATCTCCCTCCTCCTTCTCCTCCTGTTCCAGCTCCTTCAGACTTTTGGACGTCTCTTTAATCAGACGCTGTAACTCCTCCTTGTCCACCTGGACCTGTGGAGATGGTTAAGCAGTGGAGCAACAGTTAAGTGTAAGAAATATGTGGGAGGGAGACAAGGAGAGGGGTCATTGGGAAAATAAACAAATGTTGCTTTCAGGTTGTTGGACGTCTCTTTAAATTCAATCAAACGCTGTAAGTTAACTCCTCCTTATCTACCCGGACCTGTGAAAATGATTTATGCAGTGAAGCAACACAAATATGTAGGAAAGAGCTACCCTCCAAGCAGAGAGAGGTTGGGTTTCGACTTTTGTCTTTTTTTGTTGGGCTTTCTATGTTGTCACGGATTCTTTATGTCACCCTGTGTCTTACAAGCTGTCACTTATCTGACCGACTGCCATACTCTCACCTCTCAAATAGAAGTACCCCCTCGGCCCCTGGAATAGAAGTACCCCCAGGACAAATTTTCAAAATGTAATATAAGTACCCCCTGGAATAAAAGTACCCCCCGGAAAATTTCAAAAATCGACAGTCGAGGCTAGGTAAACTGTGTCCATACATGTACAACTGTCACTGTCAGAGGGAAATAAGATAATAAGCAGGTAGGTAAATTATATTTAGTTATGCCATACCTATTAAGTATATAGATATTGAACAGAATAACTGTCCATAGCTTGTTCAAAGCATGATGATCTTCCTCGCCTCTTCGTAAAATATAATAGTAATATTGAAAAATTGGGCATAGGTTCCCCGCTATGACCCCTAACCGGGGGCCACGGTGCTTTCAAATTCAACAAGTGAAAATGTACATGATACATGCTTTTTCTACTTGGAACTTGAAGCAAGTGATGAAAGAAAATTGTTATATCATTTTATTATGACTGACAATCAGTGACATATAACAAAAATCATCAGAGTACTTTTAAAAGTTAAATGTACCTGATCATATTTTCTAAAGACATCAACCACAAAAAAACACAAATATGAACACAGTCCTTCCACAGAAGAAATATGTCTATAAACTTTTGCTCCATAGCGTCGAAAACAAAGTGAGACGCTCGGATTTCGAGTTCACGCTCGGATTTCGAGTTCCCGCGGTAAATCCCACAATATTGAATAGAGATCGAATAGAGACCTCCTCCCCCCCTACTTTGCCCCTTGCGGGGTTATCTGGGGGCCCAATAAGTTGAAGTTGACACTAGAAACCCGCGATGAACCGCCAAAATTGGGAAAATCTTACGATTATTTAAAAAAATGAACCCTCTGAAAATAAATATGGCACTGTGTGTCTATCGTTGCCCAAAAAATATAATATTTCCATGCGTTTACGGTATCATTTTAAAGATCGGTATCCGCACTACGCAATATGCTGCTAGTTTTACTGTCGCCATGCCTGAGAGTGGCGGCCATGTTTCGCTATTTCGCGCTGTTGTTTACCGAATCATATCGGACATATTTCTGCCGTTTTAGAGATTTTGTGGCCTCAAAACACATATCACAAGGGAAGATAAGTTATGATTGTTGTTTTAACGTGTTACATGTCTTCTGCGAACAAATAATTATTCCGCCGCGCTGCCGATACTACGGATATAGTGGTCAGGAAATTATTATTCCCTGTGTAGGCGAGCACCCTACTCCACACGTTTTGATGAGCGTGCTTTGGTTTACGATGTAAACAGAGACTATCAAAGTTATTTATATGAAAATTGTATTTTAAAATGTCAATGTCGCGTCTTATTTTCCGGTTTACTTTGTAGCGTCATAGCGATATCGACCGATATGTTACGAGTGCCGCCAGGATACTTTTCACAAGGCCGTCAAAGCGGCGAGAAAATCAACGCCGGTAGGCCGAAAAATAGCGAATTACGAGCAAAAATACCGGGGAAATATGGGCAGAAAAACCTTAACTTACGATTTTAGAGGGATTCCTGGTTTGCAAAGCCTCAATTTTTCAAAAAATAATAAACGTACCGTCTAGAATAAGAAAGTACAGGGTGGAACTATTGGCGAAAAAAAATAAACGTACCGGTACGTTTATTTGAGAGGTGAGAGTAGTTAATTTCATCCTCGGTAACTGCTGAAATAAACCTTTCAGTTTCACTTAAATAATCTTTTGATACGCTTGAGTAAGATGGACTTCATTAGTTTCTGATGCTTCTAGCTGGTTTAAATCATCATCCACTAGTTTCTGCATCTGCAGTTCAAATCAAGGTTTACGATATATATATAACAAAGTTATGTAACTTGTCTGCAGAGGGTAGTGATTGCAACTTGAAAAAAAACTGTGAATCTGTTTAATACTTTCGACTTTTCAATCTGAAATGCTGACTGAATTGCGTTTTCTTTTATCTGTGCCACATACAGCACAGGTTACTACAATAGTGAAGGCTACGTTACTACTTATAGAGAGAGGGGAGAGATCTAGAGAGGCGTACCGACAGCAAAGGGGGAGGGGGGCAACAAGAAACTGCTATTCTCTCACCTTGTCCGGTACAGCTTTGGCCACTCCTCTCGGCACCCACGCCAGACATGTTACGACACTGCTGGTCATCGCTGTCTGTCCCGATCGCAGGTGTGTATGGGGTATAAATCCGTAAAGTTACACGTGTGGACGCGGCTCTCACGTGGACAGACGACGAAATAGCTTTACTGTGGTCTCGCACCAACGTTCTACACTTAGAGAGTGTGCGCTATCAGCAGCGACACCTAGCGGATAGATTTGTTACTGCATCGATAGTAGTAACTGTATTTCGACGACCAATAGATTGAAAGAGGTCACAGTTAAATTTTCTAAAACCCCTTTTTATTAGACTTGTTTGTTCCCAATATCTTCAAAGCTTTGGCATGCCATGCTTTACATCAAAAGCAAGCACTTCCCATTGTAAGCCAACAATTACATTCTGCTAAAAAAGAAACCCAAAACATTATGTCAGTGGGTTACAAATCATTACTTCAGAGGTAGACACTAATTGGCTTCGTTCACAATAGAGGATGGTATGATAAACAAAAAAAAGACAAAAGCCTTAACGGGCTACTTAGAGTGCATGATACCATCACAATTGTTGCTTCACAAATGATACAAAAAACAACTTTATGCAGCCATGATCAGTGTGATACATAATGAAGAGTACAGCATAAATACACCATGCAAAATAAATAGGGATTATGGGCGAGAGTATTGAGGGAACTAGGAGAAAATAATAGTAGAAAAGCTTCATGACATTGAATAAAACACATCTCAAAAAGGAACTGTGAACTTAATACTATTTCATAGGCATGACATCACAGTAAAGATAACACATTGTTTTCTCCTTTTAAAACTGTATGTGAAAAATAGAGAAACAGTACTAGTGCAGGTAGCTTTGTTACGGTGAATGTAGGGTTTAGCAGACAAGTTAGGCAGCCTAAATATCTTTGCTGCTAAGAAGCATGCAATTTCTTATCAACAAACAACGGGATGTAACTGTTGTGAAGCCATTTACACTTCTAGTAAGCACTTGTAGAAAAAAGATTATATTAGAAGTGAGTTGTTAATCCAGAGTTTTGGGCACGGCATTGGAAGGCAGAGCCCATCCGACTCTTGATATCTACCAAATATCCAAAAGTAACTTAAGTTCTGGAAGACAAATTGTGGGTAGAACATCTTGCATTGGTTTAATTTCTTAATGGCATCGTGTACTGAGGACTCAGTCTGTTTTCTGGCAACAAGAGAGCAACATTCTGGTTTCTGCAATGTTTGATTAATAGGAAGCATCTATGATACAGTATATTTCTTTTATACTTTTGCCTTCGACAAGAGCAAAATACACTTATTGCTTGGGGCTTTGTGAGATGCAATTCGTTTCATTTGCTTGTCCAGCATGTACTTACAAAACGATGTAGTTTAACATAAAGAGATGTAGCCTCATACAACTAGTAATGATATCACTTCGTATCAGTATAAAAACAAGATGACGTTACGTTGATTTCAGTATTGCTCTATATATGTAAAGGAGGAACACCGGTAGCCACAAAAGTTAAAGCCTAACCCTACATAGCCAGACCATCAATATTTTATACGTCTTCGATTTAAACTTTGGAGAATATGGGGACTTACACAAGTTTTTTTTTTACAATCTTTATAAGTCAATGTTCACAAGAGCAACTGCTGGTGAGACATTTCAGCTGACCTAGAATTCCTCTAGTGCAAACCTCACAGTTAGTAAACATTCTTAAATATCGTGTGTTAAACTTCAAGTGATAAAAATCAAGAATCCTGTAATATGTTTACATCAATAAAATACAGAGTGCATTTTGTATTTTGTATACAGATCAGGAAAAAAACTATTTCCAATCCTTTTCACTGAGTGCTAACTAAAGTAATGTGGTCTTCTGGCCACAACAGAAAGCTAACTTCTTTCATGTATTTTGTTGAAATAAAATATCAAAGTTACTTTAATCTGAAGACATATTTTTGCAGGACAAGCATCAACTGTGACACCCCAGCTTTTAATTCAAGTATACCTTTAAAGTGCAGTTATTCGTGCAAGTCCCAATCCAAGAAACCCTAATGCCAATATAAATGCAATTTTCAATGGCTTCTTCTATCCTATGAGTATGTAAGACTGGAAAGGAAATTGCGACTACCTTACTACCATTTCTCTGCAAGATGAAAATATTCACTTCTTCATATTTCACAACTTGTCCATTTCCTTCCTATCTCCATCTCCCGATTCCCCAAAACAACTTTGTTAAAAAATAGACTATCAATACTGTTGGCAGAACCCTCAGCCTTGTGGAAATGCTTCCCCCTCAACCATAGGTGTAGCTCTACTTAAAACAGTTCAGGACCCGAAATACCTTCTGCATTTGCCATTTAGTGTAGGTATTTCTGATGTCTACCTGCACCTAACCTGCACTGGTCCATGATAAAATCAGCCTGCAAAACTAATGTGACATACAGCTAGTTGCAGCTCAAAATCGCGTAGCATTGTTCATATTAGCAACCTTGAATAGAGCAGATAACAAAATTAAAAATGGGACATGTACTGCTAATCTACAAGAGTATTCGTTTTTCAAAAGATTGTTTTTGAAGGACATTCAAAATGGTATTATTAGAAGCATCAATTTTTTAAACATTGTTTTTTAAAGGACATTCAAAACGGTAGCATTACTTTTTCAAGACATTGTTTTTGAAGGACCACGAGGCAAAGAAAATTAGTGATGCAGGTATAATTTGTATGGTGCAGGTGATTTTGCATGTTACTGGTACCTTTGCAGGTATGCAGAAAGTATTTAGAGCCCTGCAGGGGAAGGCTTTGAGAGCGGCACCAGTACTCTATATAATGTACGCTGGCATAGGAAGCCTTCTGCATGGCTACAAGCTATGTGGTGCTGCTGGAATTCTTGTAACACTTAGAACAGGGACTTCTTCTCCTTCTTCTTCTTGTTGTCAAGCGATCTGGAAGAAGGAAAAAGGAAAGAATTATTATAAAATATTTTCAAGACATAACAAACCATCTTATTGTATATAGAGGGAGGGAGGGAGGGAGGGAGGGAGGGAGGGAGGGAGGGAGGGAGGGAGGGAGGGAGGGAGGGAGGGAGGGAGGGAGGGAGGGAGGGAGGGAGGGAGGGAGGGAGGGAGGGAGGGAGGGAGGGAGGGAGGGAGGGAGGGAGGGAGGGAGGGAGGGAGGGAGGGAGGGAGGGAGGGAGGGAGGGAGGGAGGGAGGGAGGGAGGGAGGGAGGGAGGGAGGGAGGGAGGGAGGGAGGGAGGGAGGGAGGGAGGGAGGGAGGGAGGGAGGGAGGGAGGGAGGGAGGGAGGGAGGGAGGGAGGGAGGGAGGGAGGGAGGGAGGGAGGGAGGGAGGGAGGGAGGGAGGGAGGGAGGGAGGGAGGGAGGGAGGAAGGAAGGAGAGAAAGACAGAAGCGGAAAAGAAACTACCATGCCCACTGCTAGCACCAAACTAGGCACAGCCTCATTACTTGAAAGGGTACCTACTGGCTGAACTTCAAGGTGAATATTCAAGGCGAATATATAACACTTACTTCGTGGCATCCATTTTGCGCTGCTCCTCTAGTTGCCGCTGGTTCTCCTCGAAGGAAAGCTTCTCCTTCTCGAACAGACTGCGCTTCTCGTCTAGCTCCTTGTACTCCAGCTCCAGCTTCTTCTTCATCTGCTCATGGCGACGTTGAAGCTGTGGGAGGGGGGCAGTTCGTAAGGTTACACCTACGGCTATGGCCCTAAATATAACGTCATTACGGATGGTGACGTAAAGCCGGCGGCCCCGTGTATGAGGGAGCGTCAGGCGTAAGCCTAAAGCACCAGACCTCTGCACGTAAAAGAACCCAACACACTTATCGAGAAGAGTAGGGGTGACCCGGTGTGCTTGGCCAAAAACGCGAGCCGTGGCGAAGCAAACAAGTATTGTAATACTAATAGCCTCCACATGAGTTCCAGCAAATCATCACAAGACATCTCCCGAATCTTTCCATGTACACTAAAAAGGTGAAGGAACATAAAATCTTACATCTGCTTCTGAGTCCTTGAGCTTCTGCCGCTTCTCCTTGACCTTCATCTCGAAGACCTGCTCCATCTCCATCTCCATCTTCTTCATCTTGGCGACGTGTTCTCTCTTCTCCTCCTCCATCTGCGCCAGGGGGTTTCTGGAGGCAGGGTTATGGGAGGGGCTGAGGTTCAGGACCAAAACATGCACATGCTCGAGTAAAACACTGGCCAGACTCCGGCGGTCATTACACACTCACCCCACAGCACAGCTTTGAGTCTTCAAGACAGGTCCAACCAACGAACAGCACACTCAAGAACCAACACCCAAGAGTCAAGACACAGGACACTTCCAAAATATCTTAGACTGGGGTGCTTTTACAGAATACATACAATTTTTTATGGAATTCATACAAATTTTACTAAAGCAATATGAGTCTTATGAAATACATACAATCTTTACTATTAGCAAAACTTGTATTCATCCTAGCCATAAAATTTGTATTCCGTAAACCTTGTATGAATTCTGTAAAATTTTTATGAATTCTTAGGCACCCCTGTCAGAGTTGTACGTGAAAAACTAAATATGAATCCCAAGCTTGAGCTGTACTCAACATCAGAATAAATACTGAGTACTGAGCTTTACAGTTTGATGTTAGACATTGTTTCATCTTTTATCATTTGTTGTCAAGAATTTCTGTATTTGTTTTCTTATTCCTCGTACAATACGTTATCCTTTCCTTGTTTCTAGATTTTGAATAGCTCTAGTTGTTTGAATTTAAGTTAGATTTGTTAAATGTAATACGCCTAATGTACGCAATTCAGCATCCTTTTCTGAGGACGCTGCCATGTACTTCAGCGATGTATGAATGATCGAATCATTAAACTTACTATAATAAAATGCAACACCAAGATGAAACACTGGCACAGCAAACATTTAACCAGAGCTATCTCCAGGGTTAGATTTCTTTCCACCACACTCAATGTTTGGTAGCCAGCATTGTTCATTTTTGTTGTTAAATCTACAAAAAAAATTCCATCAGTTTCATATCATAAAGTTTCAATTTTAGAAATGTTGGTCCGTTGTCACAAGCAAATTTTAGTCCCAGGGACGAAGGGATGGGTTCTGGAGACAGCCCTGCATTTAACCCTCACCATATCACATGTGCCTCCATACACCACACTGCTACCAGTATCCCAGTAAGTTAGCATACCACAGGTTAACAAAACTATCTATCTGAACATAGACTGAACTTTCTGCCAGCACATCTGAATTATGTAAGGGAACTATTTTGTCTGCTAAGATTACAGGGCCGTGGCAAGAAGCTGGTTTGGTGCCAGTATAAAGCAGTAAGTGTACATACTTGCCACCGGCCGGTTTGCCTTTCTCTGTGCCGTTGGTCGCTGTGATGCCGGCCAGCTTCTGACAGCGGTAATTCTCGTAGTGAACGTTATTTGTTACGTCTTTCAAGTCCTGCATGTGGGTCCTGGAAGACAGAGGAAAAAACACCAATCTCATTACCAAACCTTTCTTCCCAACACCGATTTAAGACAGTAACAGCTATCAAACTTAAGATTTTTATGGCATTTTATTGATTCGTCATAGTATTATCCTGTATTGTATTTTACATGAAGGAAGACTGTTTGGGAAAAATTTCAGTCCTCACATATTCATCATCATCTTCAATACTGCTGAGCATGCAATGCATATTCTAACAGGCTGATATAAGGTGTAAAGACAAGTCATATGGTACTTTTCCCTACCTGATCAACATGTTCCTCAGCGTGATGAAGTCACAGTGGTCCATGTTCTCCACTGGAATCAAAGCAACAGAGATTTACCTCATCTTAGAAATCCACATGGCAAGGCATTATCTAGTGTAAAAGCCACTATGTGTCTTTTACATTTTCTTCTTATCTTGGCTATGCTTTGATATCAAAGATGGTACAATACAATCACAACAATTTCTATGAAGACAACAGAAACTATACTGATATTGAATACAAAAAAAAAAACTTCAGTTAGTTTTTCTCCAGTCTGGTTAAACTTTTTAATGTCATTCCTCCTTGTACTATGAACTAGAATTTGTTACACAGTTGTTGTTCTGTGTTGTTGTCTTTTCTTAGCAACTCTTTATCTGCATGAATATTCTCATCTGTTACCTTCTGCGACGCCCCAGGGGTACTGCCGACCGCGCACTTTCCTCCCGTTGATCTCCAGAAGCGTGTTGCTGCCCACCACCGCAAAGGGAATCCTCTCCTGTTTCCATGGCAACAGTCAATCAGGGTCATACAATAAGTACTCCTTAGGCATTCTCAAAATGCACACAACTTTCAACATTTGCAGTATACAATTATTTGTGACATTAAAATTATAACAAATACAACCAAACCTATACTAGTGAGCACCTTAGCAAACGGACCACCTGGCTAGCCTCTACTACCAGTACTAGGCGCCACGGATCGCTGGAAAAATAGTAGAAATTGGCCAAATATAGTGAATAATATGCTAGGAGTCGGCCGCCCAATAAAGTTAGTCCACTCTGTACTGGTGACAACCTCTACATAAAGACTACCTGGCTATTCTGGCCCCTTTTTGGTAGTCAATTTGATTACTTTTCCTATTAACACCAGCATTAAAACTATTGACTATGGTGGCCACCTGTCAAGTGTAAAGTCCCTTGAGTGTTCACTAAAGACAGGATCAACCATAAACTTATACTAACTCCCTACCCTGATACTAACTCCCTACCCTGATACTAACTCCCTACCCTGATACTAACTCCCTACCCTGATACTAACTCCCTACCCTGATACTAACTCCCTACCCTGATACTAACTCCCTACCCTGATACTAACTCCCTACCCTGATACTAACTCCCTACCCTGATACTAACTCCCTACCCTGATACTAACTCCCTACCCTGATACTAACCCCCTACCCTGATACTAACTCCCTACCCTGATACTAACTCCCTACCCTGATACTAACTCCCTACCCTGATACTAACTCCCTACCCTGATACTAACCCCCTACCCTGATACTAACCCCCTACCCTGATACTAACTCCCTACCCTGATACTAACTCCCTACCCTGATACTAACTCCCTACCCTGATACTAACTCCCTACCCTGATACTAACTCCCTACCCTGATACTAACCCCCTACCCTGATACTAACTCCCTACCCTGATACTAACTCCCTACCCTGATACTACCTCCCAGGGTGCGAAATACTTTTTTTAGCCAGGTTGCCCATGTTGCAACCAAGGGCAAATGCTAGGTTGCACATCCAAATTTCAGGTTGCTCCAGCAACATTCACCGATTTCTTCAAATCAAGCTCATATGTATAATCGTATAATACTACTAACATTTCAAAATATATATTAGATAGTATTGTGTTACCATTGACCTAACAACATCTTGTTTAGCTGAGGGCAGTGTGTTTTTGTCTTTTTCAGCTCAAATTCCACGATCTATGAAGGGTTTTGGATGGTTTAAAACGAAAAAGTGTTGATTTCTTTATTTCAATTGAAGATTTACCAAATTTTATGAGAGTGACACTGTTTTTGTGAGCTTCTAGGGCTCCGATTGAAATCTTTGGCTCAAAATATAAGGTTGCACACTGCGCTACCTGGGTTTGGAATTAACTTGCACCAACCGAAATCTTGTTGCACTGTGCAACGTGCAACCAGGTATTTCGCACCCTGCCTCCCTACCCTGATACTAACTCCCTACCCTGATACTAACTCCCTACCCTGAGTTTCTTGTTGAGTTTGTTGTCCTCTTCATCCTCTCCCTCTGGGAACTCGTAGATCTGTATCTTGTTTTCCTTGATTTCCTGTAAAATCTACACAGGAAGGGGAAAAGGCCACGTGTTATTGACACAACAACAGACATAAACACAGTTAACTGTATACCGTAAATAGTGGAATATTTGGAGTGGTTTTATGGTTTGCGGTTTTTGCAACGGCAGCATCTCACAGCAAACTCATCTCACAGTAAACACTGGCTGTCTTACTACACAGGATCTATCTAAATCATCTATCAAAAGACCAAGACAACCCCTACATGTGTGGGTACAGGACTGTTCTAAAGTCTAGATTATTCAAGCACATGAGAACCCTGCAAGTGTGACTATTCACCAGACATTTTATGAAGTCGTGTAGTAAAATTGGTTGCACTGTGAACTTAAAAACTGTGAATGTCTCCTGTCCCCTTCTAAAATTAAGTCCCTGCAAATGCTTTACAGTGACTGTGACTGCAATATGGTCTTCTCAGTTTATAGGTCTTTCTTGCATGTTAAATGCAGTTTCAAATTCCTTAAAGACCAGTGAATGCCTCACCTTTTTCTTGAACTGTGTGCACTCCTCTGGTGTCATTGTGTCGGCTTTGGCGATGAGAGGAATGATGTTGACCTTGTCGTGTAATCTTTTCATGAATTCTATATCGAGGGGCTTCAACCTACAGCAACAATGGAGAAGACAAGCACGTCATATTTACAGAAATGGCAGAGGTCAGAGGTGTAATTCAAGCCTTCCTCATTTGCATATTGTAATTCCTTATGTCACAGCTACATTTGACATAGCTCGGTGTACGATTTTGATGTTAATGTTAGGATTTGATTTTCAAGCAGGCTGTGACAAAACAAACCATGGAGAAGGATCTAAGACAGCCAAATTCTGTGCGACACCTGTACAATGATTCCAAGAATGCATTCAGTTTGTCATCATACGACATATATGACTGAGCCCTTGCCATATCTCCTCTTTAACAGTGAATTTCTCAGAATTTCCAAGCCTTGAAGCTCAAATTCTCCATTTTTTCTATTCAAAGACAACCCAATCTCTACAACTAGATAAGATTTGAAGATTACTTCCAGACATTTTGAGTGACATCCATCATTCTTCTTTAGTTGTTTATTTATTTGATACTGGTAAACAGGATTCCATGTTTTCTTTGGTTTCCTTGACAACAGACCAGACGTACCCGTGCCCAGTTGGGCCGATGAAGTATAGGCATGCGTGGACCCTGTTGTCTGGCATGGTTCGGCGGTTGACACGGGACTCTGAGTTCAGGTAGTCCTCAAACCTCTGCTCAATGTGGTCTGTGATCGGCTTCCAACTGTGGACGAACATAATGTGACGACTGTGTTACTGACTGTTATAGACAAGTGAAAAAAAATAAAAGGTTGATCACTTCTTTTTCAAAATCATATTAACTATATTAAGCATGACTCATCCTTGGCTTAATTTTGCACACAAAAATAGACATGCTAGAAAAATAGACATGCTAGAAGTCTGCACATTGATAAATATGTAAATGTACCAACAATGAATTCAGCAGTGCCCAAATATAAACTACAAAGGGACTATGTTGGGCAACAAAATCCAAGCTGCTTTCATCATTCCCTCAGACTTTAGTGTCAAGTACATGGAACATCGCTTTTTATGCAAGTTGTCAATAGTTTTTGGTAATGTCTAGGTGACCATATGAGAACATGTTTTTGCCTATAAGTATAATAAGAAAAACTTCAAATAAGAAAAACTTTAACAAAAAGCGACATTTGTGATTGATAGCATGCATGTAAATATTTTTCACCAGTTGAGCTGCGTGGAAGAGCGGTGTGAAGACTTAGCCGACTGCTGGCCACCCCTGTGTCTGGGACCCCGGCAGCAGTATAATCAAATACTGGATACTACTACTACTACTACTAGTTGCTGTTGTCCACGTTAGTAACAGTTTTCATTAATTGTATGTATGTATAATGTCCCTCACCAGTTACTGTTGTCGACTGCATCCCCGAACCCTGGTGTGTCAACGATGGTGAGCTGTAGCTGCACCCCTCCCTCCTTCACCAGCACCCGCGACGTTTCAACCTGATGCACACAGACAAGGCAGACATTCTTACATACCACAACGACAAAACAGGTTGCATGGTCCTTTCAGAAAATATTACAGCAACATGGTCTGTGAGACCTTGGTACATTCAACACACATCCCAAAATATCAACTACAATCCATGAGAAAATCAATGCTGCCAAGAAATTATGTATAATGAGATAAGATAACAAAGCACATGTTAGATTTAATGATTCATTTAAAATGAAACCAAAGAAAATCTATTTACTCTCAAAGATTAAAAAAAGTGGAATAAAAATGTGTAATTGAATGATGCCAATGCTTGGGATGCCATAGTAAGAATCACAAAACTACCGTAGGTTATCAGAGCCGTTTACTTATGATGATAGGAATGGAAGATAATCACCAAAAAAACATCAACTTCCACTGATCATTGTTCCAACCATGATCTTACCTTGACAGTTTTGGTGATGCGTTGTGAGGGACCGGGGTACTCAGAGGGGGAGTACAGGTCTGTCATGAACAGGGAATTCACTAGGGTGGACTTGCCCAGGCCGGATTCACCTGGAACAGAACATTTTGTTCAAGTTTGAGTGAAATGTGCAACATGATAAAAAAACTAGTATAGGGTCCAGCAGGACTCTTTGCTTATATAGTCTAGCAGTTGTAGAAAATTCATATTTTTTCTAAACTTTGTACATAATCATTTACTACAAATGAATAGTGACAAAGCAAGGATTCTTTTAAACAAACTGCTTCCAAAAGTACTTTTTTATTATTACATCTACATTACAAAGTTTAGTTGGTCTGATATAATATCTTTCACTTACCTACAACCATAAGAGTAAACTCAAAACCCCTCTTCACAGCCTTCCTGTAGACCTGGTTTGGAAGGTTGGCAAAGCCCACATATCCCTCTAGAGCCTTTGTATGCTGCAAAAGTATCAATAGAAGGGTTCAAAACATTAAAATAAATTTCACACTTGTGTCAATCACAGTGAAGACGCATAAAAAATGCTCTCCAATATCTCCATGCCTGAAATAAAAGGTTATCCCAAATCAGTCAAAAGTTTACCAAAGTGGCACACGCAATTGCAACAACATGTATGTTATTACAATAGCAAATATAATATCTAAGTCATTAGCAGTACACTGAGTACAGTATTGACTCTTAAATTCAATCAATTGCGTGCTCTGAAGTGGCAATTTCATTGCAGTACCAGCTACACACTACAATTTACAAAAAACTTCTGGATTAAAGATAGCGGATTCACAACTTACGGCTATGATGGAAAGCACACCGTTGTCCATGGATCAGGATGGCAGGATTCCAGATGTGCCCCGAGAAGTAAACAGAAAGTATTTGTGAGTTTGGGTCTTCCAGATCATCCACACACACACACATGGGAACAACAGAATGTCTACCTGGGGCTAATCCCTCCACACACATCTGTGATCATCCCTGTGCTGCTGCTATCTAGGCCAGATTAGATACAACAGGCAGACTGGGCTCTGCATACCACTGGTTAGTGTAGGACACACATACTGACAGGGTTTACCAAACATTTACCCTAACTTACACATCAATGACGAACACAAAAAGAAAATGTATGGCTTCACGATCCCTAGTCAGTAGCCTGAAGGGACTTATGGTTCCGGTTCGGAATTGTTTTGACCAAGGACCTAAGTAGTGCGTGAAGATAAGACGCAAATCCTAGGTTTTCTCGTTAGTTTTGGCTCCCGATTTTTCGGCTATCGCTGTAGCAGTGCGTTATCTTTTATATTTCCTGAAAAACCCGATCTTCGTAGCGTTTTACGGTTTCCGAGTTTTGGTCGTCCGCGGGTACTTCCTGGTATTAGTGCGCGATGACGGTAACGCGGCTTTGTCGCCTGATTACCCGAATCGTGCGTTCTATGTGCGTTTTGCGTGGTTTCGCACCATCGGGGATTGCGGAAAACGTATCCTCACGATTTTTTTCATTTTTCCTAATTGCACAGACAGAATGATGACCTTTATTTCCATATCAGTCATTATCCTAGGAAAACTTTTATTTTCCTTCCAGCGGCCTTGGAAGAATGCCCTAAAAATAGCAGTTTTGGGGATGAAAATTCCTTTTAGTGACGGTTTTCACTAAAAATGACGTTTCCACAGAAAATATCAAATTCGTCTGTCGTTCGAAGATAAGTCACCCCTATCCATCAGAAACATTGAATCGGCCGAAAAGGGATGTTTGGAAAAGCGCTATTGCCTTTCTGGGAACGAGTCAGGTCGGCCCCAAATTTTTTTAAAAAACTCCGAACAGAGACCTTAAAGAGGCATAAAATCTTAATTAATGACGTCATAGGTGCCGTAATATTATTCCATATTGACGTCTTTATCCAAGGCTTGAAGATTCTGGAAAAAAATTCCATAATTCTGCCTTTTTTCCGTTCCAAAGGCAGTACTATTCATATCTGGGCTTTGGTGTCCCCCTCCCTCATAATCCCCCCCCCCCGACACAGCATGCAATGTCAAATTAAGGCTTCCCTCACGTGTACGCTGTTCATTCAGTCGCTTTGATTACGGCGGCGATTGATATAAGTTAGGCACTGGATTTGACTGTAAGCATAAATTTGGTACACTCTCTTCGCATTTTTACCTAAGGAGGGATAGTACGCAAAGTGTAGGTAAGTTGAGCGCTATCTAATAGGAAACTGGGAAATCGAATGTTAAGTTCCTTGCTCCTAGAAGCCTTAACTTTTTTTCGCTTTGTTGGTAGCAAATAGTAGTCTGATAGGTTCTCCACGCACCCATAGAGAGTTTATTACTCTACCCGCTTCCTTCTCCGTCAATTTCACCGATAATGGGTTCTGACTGGCAAAAGAATGGTGTATTTCACACATTTGGTGTGCCTTGCGCTTCTTAAGAGGACATTCACGGCACAATTCTACAAATTCGACGTCGGACGACTTTGATTTGGAAAGCGCAAATCCTGTGCTACCACTTCATGTCAAAATCTGCGATTTTCATCGGTGCAATCAAGCGCGACGAACCAAAACGCAATCCCACTCAGTTGCCCTGTGATTCCCGTGACGTCACTTCGTGACGTCATCCTTATATTCGCTTTTAGAAGGTCTAGCGTTAAGTATGAGGCCCAGAAACGACGGAACTGCCATAGATATCGTCGGCCGCGGACCCGTGAAGATTTTCCCGCCGGTTTTGCATGTTTTCCGTAAAGCGCTTTGATAGTAGCTTACATTTTTCATTGCTCTTTCTGATTGTGACGTCAATGTTCTGTCAGGGTTTGAATATGCGGCAAATGTCGAGGGAGCGCTGTATTTTCTATATGGCTTTAAGCATGTCCTGCGGGAAAAGTGACCAACACAGCCAAGTGAAATTTGGATATATGGTAGATGGAATCTTTCTGAAGTCTGGGGTGAAATTTTTATGACAGAATATGCAAATTAAGGTTCCGGTTCGGAATTGTTTTGACCAAGGACCTAAGTAGTGCGTGAAGATAAGACGCATATCCTAGGTTTTCTCGTTAGTTTTGGCTCCCGATTTTTCGGCTATCGCTATAGCAGTGCGTTATCTTTTATATTTCCTGAAAAACCCGATCTTCGTAGCGTTTTACGGTTTCCGAGTTTTGGTCGTCCGCGGGTACTTCCTGGTATTAGTGCGCGATGACGGTAACGCGGCTTTGTCGCCTGATTACCCGAATCGTGCGTTCTATGTGCGTTTTGCGTGGTTTCGCACCATCGGGGATTGCGGAAAACGTATCCTCACGATTTTTTTCATTTTTCCTAATTGCACAGACAGAATGATGACCTTTATTTCCATATCAGTCATTATCCTAGGAAAACTTTTATTTTCCTTCCAGCGGCCTTGGAAGAATGCCCTAAAAATAGCAGTTTTGGGGATGAAAATTCCTTTTAGTGACGGTTTTCACTAAAAATGACGTTTCCACAGAAAATATCAAATTCGTCTGTCGTTCGAAGATAAGTCACCCCTATCCATCAGAAACATTGAATCGGCCGAAAAGGGATGTTTGGAAAAGCGCTATTGCCTTTCTGGGAACGAGTCAGGTCGGCCCCGAATTTTAAAAAAAAACTCCGAACCGAGTAGGAATGTGTAGAATGGTTTGACTTGAAGAAGAAATACAAAGATAGATATAATTAAAGCCTCAGATGTTTCATTTCTGCTTTTATAATCTTTATCGCTAGCAAAACTGAATGTAGAAATTACTGTAAATTCATTTACTTCTTGGTTTCATTTTGCGGTATGAGAAAAACAGGTTTTTGTGGTGTTTTTAAATTTGTGGTGAAAACAATTATAAGGAAAATATATTTGTATGTGATCATCACATACAAATTGTGATGTCATGAATTCATGTTGATTGTGAAGAGGTCACCGCCAAAACCGCAAAAAAGATTTACAGTAGTGAACATCATTCAACATGACGTATGTTTCATGTACAGAGAATGAAAAGTCTCCCCCATGTCTCCTAGGACTGTTATGTGTCTCTGCATAAGGAACACCCTCGGCCTGGAGATTTGTCTTCAATCAAGCACTTTGTTTGCTTTTACAACAAGACCTGAATATGTGCCAGGCACCCCAGGAATTTCCACTCAGGTCAAACCTTGTGGCGTCTCTTGAGGAAAAACAATCTACATTTATTGGAAGACTAATACATAAGAGATTTCATTCTCTTCTTCCAATTCAATGTCAAAGCATTGCTGCTAAGCGACAGTACGTTGTATGCTGTACGTGAAACCACATTTTTCAACCTTCCTGTCAAAGTTGTGTGTACTGAAAGTGAAGCGGGTTTAAGCATGTTTGATCGACCTTAATCCCGGCTACAAATCATTGTAGGGGTCCGTGGTGAGGCAAACCTGGAAGCTGGCACTAAGGAAGGAACTAAAACTTGTCTTCCTCAATCCAATTTGACATACTGGAATGTAACTAATCTCCAAGCAGATGTTGGAGTGGACAGTTGTAAAGTTTTCTGACTGGTTGGCATCAATTTGACTTCTATAGTTTTCGACAAGAAGGAAATAAAGCTTGTCTCCTCACCTCAACTTGACGAATTGGAATGTTACTACTCTCCAAGCAGATGTTGTAAAGTTAAATTGAAACCTTCAAGTTTTGACATTAAATAAATTGAGTGGGGAGGCAGACATTTCAGTCTGTCACAAGAGCAAAGCAGCCTAAACTTACTTTCAGTTTTAGTAGTGATGAGTGTCCAAAGCAGATGCATACAGAAAGTTTTCCATAAAGTTCCTGTGCTTTCATTGTTATTCACATGACATAGTGAGATTATTGTATGATATTTTGTTCTTGATGAGTATTCATTCCGTAAAATTATGTTAGATTTGTGAAAACCGAAGGTAAAGTACTACCAGCTTGTTCATAATACGTCAAGCGAATCAGAATTAGATATGCAGTATTTCTAACCTTTGTTCATGTGATTTATACCAGCAGACTGTGAGACATTACATCTAGCACCACTTCTGTATAATTGACCATCTGGCACACATATCATTTTGCAAAAATCACAAATTCTCACTGAGTGGCCTTGGCGAACATGTTTAAGTACTAGAAACCAAGAACCAATACAAAACATGGGCTAATGTTAATCTTGGTCAATCATTTCCAAGTTCGATTGTCCAACAAATATTTAGACATTAATTAATTTATCAAACCAGACTGATAAGAATCTTCATCATACAAATTATCGTAGATAAAAGAATAATTCGGCCTTGGAGCTAGCCATGCAAAACAACTGGCAAGGACAAATCTGGGCCTCTTAATGTTAACCAAATTTCACATATAAAGTTCCAAAACTTCAATTTCACATGTCAAACTGCCCCCTAAAATACAAACACCACAAAATATTTCTGTTCGAGTGACGTTACGTTAGCCCTTTGCAGTCCGTATGGGGGTTTGAATATAACATAATTCGCTGCTAACTGAATACACGGTGTCCTAGCACTGCGGCAATCTAACAGGCCAGTATGTACGAGATAATTAGTTGGCAATCTGCGTGTGTGTTTGTGAGCTGGCCGGGGAACAGATAATTTCTCCAGACGGGATGTGGTCCTGTCCTGTCATTACAGCCCCGCCTTGTAACGTTTGGCCGCTAGCTACACCCCGCTGGCCCCCACCCTCCCTGTCCCGCCAAACACCCCCGAACCGCCGGACAATGGCCACACACGGGTTCTTTGCGGGCTGTGTGAGGTGTGTGCGCCCGGGAGAGACAGTCTCAGCCCCCGGGAGATGATTTAGAAGGCAGAACTTACCCATGTTGTTCCGCAGATCACGAACGGTTTGGGCGCCGCTGCCTCTCATCGTGCGCATGCGCCGAGAACGACTTCCGCTTCCCAGCATGCCCCGCGACTCCGACTCCTCAGACGGGTTCATCTTTTCAAGGACGTTTCAAGGACTTCCCAAGAAAGTTCAAGAAAACGAACTTTGAAGCTTTAGGCTGCATTATTTTCTTGCTATATATGTTCAGATTGAAAGAGCAAAAAAAGCAAATTTCACTTCTTGCCCTTTGGTCATCCTTTCAGGCTCTTTCAAACTCTGACTCACGACGGCTGAGAAAGTTCACTGAGAAAAACCAATAAATGTCCTTGGAAAGAAAACGAACACTGAAAGTTCGGGTTGTAATGTATTCTTTCAATAAACATTCAGATTGAAATAATGACTGAAGTAGATTTCATACCTTTCCTCTTGTTCGTTGATGAAAACCACGAGGTTGAAAAAGGAAAACCGCCGACACCTGTCCAATGTGGGATGCCACTGGTGAGATGCTATTATAACAGTCTCAAATCCTTACGGCCTCGTTGCCATTGATAACTTGTAACGTAGACTTCAGTTCTTCCAAAATTTGGCCTCCTATGTTACTATCTGTGAAAGATTTACAAACGATCTTGAAGATTCAACGTTTCGATAACAGCCTAGAACAGAGGCAGAACGCAGTGTTCTATCTGCCGATTCCAACGTTCTAACATTCCTGGCCCATCATCTTCCAACATCTCCAGCACAGCAAGAAGTTCTGATACCGCTTTCCTTTACTATCTACTAGTATTTTATCTATCAAATTGTTTGAGTAAGTTTTGTATTGCGTATTCGTAAAAGATACACTCCAAGCAGAGAAATGGGTCCGGCTGGTTTTTGACGTGTTTATAGGCGTTTTTGTCGGGCTGAGTTCTATTTTGTCCCGTTTTCTTTATGTTGCCACACCTCTGCACGCACTTACCGGGGCGGGGCAAACCCATTTAATTCCACTGAAGAAGGGTGGCAGTGCTCTTCACCGGGAACCATTAGATTATCATTGTGGGTTGGCGACATAAACAAAACGGGACAGCATAGAAAGGCCGACAAAACGCCTAAAAACACATTAAAAAAACACCCAGACCCATTCCTCTGCTTGGAGAGTACGTAAAAGAACCCTTCGACTTCAGGGGTTATTTTGGTCACTTGATTTTGAACCTAGCTATCAGAGAATAACCATAAAAGAACTGAACATACAATGCAGCATTCTGATTCATTCTTTTAATGATACAAGCAAAACATGAACACTCAGTGACGTGAACGGTACACTTCAATGGAATAAATATCTTCACACAATTGTCACTTCACCACATTGCATTTAATTTTATGCTACCTTATACAGGTATTGGCCAAAGCAATTAACATCACCAATGGCAAAGAAGTTGTTCAAAATTAACTTAATTATGTTTCGCCAACGAAACATATTGTTATGTTTCGCCAACGAAACATATTGTTTTTGTAAGGTTTCTTCTTCTCCTTCTTCTCCTTCTCCTTCTTCTTCTCCTGTCAAATCTTCAAATCGCTTCTTCTCGGTCGTAGGTCGACCAAATTAGATGAAATTTGGTATGCAGGTAGAGTACGTGTATACCCCCAGACCCTTTTAAAATTTTTTTGATATAAGTTTTTAAAATGATTTTATGGAGGTTTTTTGGTCATTTTCAGACAAAAGTTGCACATGATGGCCTCCAGTGCCGTGGTGTTGAAACCTGAGGACCTGAAATTTGGTTTAGTTGTGCATTGGATATTTACCCAAAGGACCCCATTATTTTTTTTGGCATACACTACTTCAAAATGATTTCTTTTGCACATTTTTGATGCAATTTTTGGTTATTTTCTGTCGGGGCCAGCAAGAACTAGGTCATACTGTAACATAAGCCCTCCTACACGTCCCCTGATCTGGGACTTAAAACCAAGCAGATGTCAGGGGTACCTTATGTTACATGGTACGGATGTTATATTTGAGATGTAGGTACCTATAGGAAAGTGACTACACCTGACAATTACTTATGCTAATGAGGACCTAATTCGCATAATGTATGCATAAAGTTGTATGTCCCTTACCGTAAATGCTGCGGATGTCATCTTTGACATGTAGGTACCTTTAGGAAAGGCGAACACACCAGGCCATAAATTATGCTAATGAGGACCCAATTTGCATAATCGATGCATGAAATTGTATGTCCCTTACCGTAAAAGCTGCGGATGTCATCTTTGAGATGTAGGTACCTTTAGGACAGGCGAACACACCTGGCCATAAATTATGCTAATGAGGACCTCATTTGCATGATTTATGCTTAAACTTGTAATTCCCTTACCGGAAAAGCTGCAGATGTCAGATTTGACATGTACGTACCGTTAGCAAAGGTGATCACACCTGGCCATGAAATATGCTAATGAGGACCTCATTTGCATAATTCTTGCATTAACTTGTATTTCCCTTACCGTGACAGCTGCGGATGTCATCCTTAAGATGTAGGTACCATTAGGAAAGGTGAATGCACCTGGCCAAAAATTATGCTAATGAGGACCTCACTTGCATACTTTATGCATCATGTTGTATTCCCCTTACTGTAAAAGCTGCGGATGTCATCTTGAACATGTAGGTACATATAGGAAAGGTGAAAGCACCTGGACATAACTTATGGTCATGAGGACCTCATTTGCATAAATTATGCAGAAACTTGGATTTGCCCAGGAGTTATTTTGGGACAGCCCACTTCTTGCATGAGGAGTATGGGCGAAACATCCTGAATTTGCTCTTAAAGCAAATGACGGCCAGTCTAGTTTTTGTAAGGTTTCTTCTTCTTCTTCTTCTCCTTCTTCTTCTTCTCCTGTGAAACCTTCAAATCGCTTCTTCTCGGTCGTCCGTCGACCAAATTAGCTGAAATTTGGTATGCAGGTAGAGTACGTGTATACCCCCAGACCCTTTTAAAATTTTTTTCATATAAGTTTTTAAAATGATTTTATGGAGGTTTTTTGGTCATTTTCAGACAAAAGTCGCACATGATGGCCTCCAGTGCCGTGGTGTTGAAACCTGAGGACCTGAAATTTGGTTTAGTTGTGCATTGGATATTTACCCAAAGGACCCCATTATTTTTTTTGGCATACACTACTTCAAAATGATTTATTTTGCACATTTTTGATGCAATTTTTGGTTATTTTCTGTCGGGGCCAGCAAGAACTAGGTCATACTGTAACATAAGCCCTCCTACACGTCCCCTGATCTGGGACTTAGAACCAAGCAGATGTCAGGGGGTACCTCAGAGTCTACTAATGGTATTACAGAAATTACATGGTACGGATGTTATATTTGAGATGTAGGTACCTATAGGAAAGGTGACTACACCTGACAATTACTTATGCTAATGAGGACCTAATTCGCATAATGTATGCATAAAGTTGTATGTCCCTTACCGTAAATGCTGCGGATGTCATCTTTGAGATGTAGGTACCTTTAGGACAGGCGAACACACCAGGCCATAAATTATGCTAATGAGGACCCAATTTGCATAATCGATGCATGAAATTGTATGTCCCTTACCGTAAAAGCTGCGGATGTCATCTTTGAGATGTAGGTACCTTTAGGACAGGCGAACACACCTGGCCATAAATTATGCTAATGAGGACCTCATTTGCATGATTTATGCTTAAACTTGTACTTCCCTTACCGGAAAAATTGCAGATGTCAGATTTGACATGTACGTACCGTTAGCAAAGGTGATCACACCTGGCCATGAATTATGCTAATGAGGACCTCATTTGCATAATTCTTGCATTAACTTGTATTTCCCTTACCGTGACAGCTGCGGATGTCATCCTTAAGATGTAGGTACCATTAGGAAAGGTGAATGCACCTGGCCAAAAATTATGCTAATGAGGACCTCACTTGCATAATTTATGCATCATGTTGTATTCCCCTTACTGTAAAAGCTGCGGATGTCTTCTTGAACATGTAGGTACATGTAGGAAAGGTGAAAGCACCTGGACATAACTTATGGTCATGAGGACCTCATTTGCATAAATTATGCAGAAACTTGGATTTGCCCAGGAGTTATTTTGGGACAGCCCACTTCTTGCATGAGGAGTATGGGCGAAACATCCTGAATTTGCTCTTAAAGCAAATGACGGCCAGTCTAGTGTTACATCTATCATTTGCTGGACATTTCAATGACCATACTTACAGCAATTTCATACATGAAACGTTTACTACAGTTTTGCTACCATAATGATAAAATCTCCTATACACTTTATAACATGTACTATATGCCCAGCATTGATGAACAAACAATAATAGATCATAAATCCTATCTCACTATAACGTTACATTCTCTTGCATTTATATTGAATTTTTGAAATCTAAGAAAACCCTACACAGACAGATTTGACACAAAAGAGACATACTTCTGGGCATCTTTGGCCCGTTCCGGACATCATCTTTCCAGTTTTAAGTTTAACGTTTAAATTACGTAATACAGGTCAGAAGTATTGGGTAAGTTCAAGCTTAGGTTGAATATTTTGTTGTGGTGAGTTCTTTTCTTGTCTTGGACCAAGAGTACAAGATTAAATGTTAGTCACAATAGATTGTATTTCAAAAGGTTTGGCAATCATCACATTTTATGTACAAAGACACAAATGCACGCAAACACAATTTCCAGACTATGTTCTGGACAATACAGGCCATAAAGTTCATTTTGGCACTCTTTTGAAGTTTTATTCCTGGATTGTCAACTCAATGATACACTAAACAATTGCACAAATATCTGGATCTTTAATATATATTTTGGCATTTGGAGTTTTTCAATGCAAATGCCCATATGATGAAATTGTAGAAGTCATATCTTCTGTCATGGATGCTCAATATGTGAATATCTTGGATTGTCGCAAGTAATGTTAACAGTCTGAAGTGATTTTTAACACCATACTGTCTACCGTATTATGGCTTTTAACCAATCCAATTGGTGCATATTGTACCAATGCCCCTTCAGGAAGAAGTAGCATGGTGTCAAAGAAACAACTCAATAAATAACTGTAGTCTTTGTCCTACAATATAGAAAATTTATCAATTTGGAAAACTATTCAGTCAACGAAAGTGAGTGCAGACGAAGACCAAGCCAAAGAACAGGCTCTCTCATATCAACCTTCAATTTGAAGAAAGATATTTCAAAATACAATACACACTTCATTCAGTGATTACTTTATAAGCTATTCTGTCTTTTTGTCAGAAATCTGGAACAATAGATATTTGAATCATACATGTATATGGCAAAAAAGGCATATTTGCAGCATATATAGAACAGCATATGAAGCTTGGATGCCCAATGTGTGCACAGATCATTGTAAACATGATAGGATGATGCTAGTGTAAAATCAAAGTCTTCCTGCTGGAAACCTTGGCAATAAATAGACATTTGGTGAAAAAAAAATGGGCTCAAAAGAGAGTTTAACTGTGTGATGGCTGTGAGCTGGAAGGTCTCTGTGCTCCCTTGGTAGGGAGAAGGTTAGTAGTGTGGTGGCTGTGATCCGGTCCCAGCAGAAGTAAGGTTAAATCTGAGTTGTGGCTGTGAGAAGGTCTGTGGCTGTGGCTGCCTTTGCACTCCCTCAGTAGGAGGAAGTTCAAATAAAACAGTGTGGTTGCCATGAGCCGGTCCCCCAGCAAGACAAAGGTTAAAATTGTGTCGTGACCGTCAAACGGCCAGTCTCTGTGCTCCCTTGGTAAGATGAGGTTAAAGCTGTGCGGTGGCAGTAAGACCTTCTCAGCAGGAAGAAGGTTAAAATTGTGTGGTTGCTGTGAGCCTGTCCGGCTGAAACGGTGTGGTGGCCGTCAGACAGTCGGTCTCTGTGCTCCCTTGGTAGAGAGAAGATTAAAACTGTGTTGTTGCCGGGATGGTCAGTTTCTGTGCTCCCTCAGCAGGAGTAAGGTTAAAATTGTGTGGTTGCCGTGAGCCTGTCAGGCTGAAACGGTGTGGTGGCCGTCAGACGGTCGGTCTCTGCGCTCCCTTGGTAAGATGAATGTTAAAACTGTGTGGTGGCAGTAAGACCCTCTCAGCACGAGGAAGGTTAAAATTGTGTGGTTGCCGTGAGCCTGTCAGGCTGAACCTGTGTTGTGGCTGTCAGACGGTCGGTCTCTGTGCTCCCTTGGTAGGGAAGGTTAAAACTGTGTTGTTGCCGAGATGGTCAGTTTCTGTGCTCCCTCAGCAGGAGTAAGGTTAAAATTGTGTGGTTGCCGTGAGCCTGTCAGGCTGGAACTGAGTGGTGGTTGTCAGACGGTCGGTCTCCGCGCTCTCGACCTCCTCATCAGACTCCATGGCAGGACCTCTGACCTCCTGGTACCACTGGTTGGTCAGCTGCTTCATGTGCGTCTGGCCTTCACGCATCTCCTGAAATGCACAACGGCACAGCAAGGAGTTTAGCAGAGGTTTGCTAGCACATGATAAATGTACCAGGACACTTTTTTTTTTCAATTTCAAAAGGAGAAAAACACGGCTGACTTGAAAAGCCAAGTTCTTTTAAGTATAGGCTGTGCTCTCCATCTTTAAGTTTTTTTCAAGTCAGCTTTTTCCCTCCTTTGAAATCAATTCTAAATGTACAAAAAAAACATTGCAAAACATATCAAAGGGAAAATAAAATATTCCCCAAATTAAGAAATTTAATGTTGTAAACAACAGAACAGCTCAAAGAAATGCTTCCATCATGATAATGTTTGATTGACGGTTTGTACAAGTTGCCTAAGCAGTAATAAAGAATTACAAGGTGTATCCTTGAGATTTCTTGAGACAACAACTATGTGTAGAAGTAGTAGTAGTATCCAGTAGTATCATGTCTAGTTGATGACTAGAAAAAGCAGTACTTGTCACCTCACCTGGTGCGTGAACCGTCTTGTGAGGGCAGGCACTATGTATTTGGCATCTACCCTCATGAAACCCTTCAGGTTTGGTTTAACAAAATTCACTTCGTACTCCTCCTCTGTGAGCTCTGAGAGGTGCTCAGACTCTATAGCAGCACCCTGGGGGACACAGGAGAAATACATATGTCAGCATTCAAAAATTATATGTGGAAATTTCAAAGTCTTTATTTTGATACAATGAATTATCATACATATTTTGGAATGGAAAAATTAAAAGTGAAAAAAAAAGTAGAAACGTGGGAGCTGCAAAGTCTACTATTCAATATTCCTGTACATACATAGTTGTGAGAAAGAGGCAACAAAAGAAATACAGCAAAAAACTTAAAAGGAAAATAAGTCAAATTTTCATCTAGCAAACCAAGCATAGACACTGTGCATATAAGGTGGTAACTGCACGACAAGCAATGAATTTACCTAAATTGTTTTCAATACTTGAAACAACATTAATTGTGACTCACCAGCTCCTCTGTTTTACTGAGTGTGACCTCTTTGGTGACCTTCTGTCTGCTGTCCACTTTTATCAACTGCACAGGGATAAGGATAACATGCAAGGCAAAGGTAAACTTAAGGTAAAGGTAAAGCAGTACAAAGTGTGGTGAAGACTGAAGCCTTTTTCAGTACATGTACATGTGAATAGACCAACTTGAACGACACAAACTGATTTTGTCATAGGGGGGATAGTATATACAAAAACTGTCACGTCATCGCGCACTTTCGAAAGCTTTTGATTAACATTCCCCGAACCCGGGGGAAGCACATGTTTGATTACAATCTGAATGATTTACGACAACTAAGTACAAAATAATCCATTTTTCTCTGTATTATATGCAAGTGAGGAAGGGGAATAGCCACCGACATTGTACAGCGATATGCAGAAACGTTTGACACAGGCCATATATAAGATGCAGGGCTCGAAATAGTGGGTGCATGTGCACCCTTGTGCACCCAAAATTGGAGCTGTGCACCCGATTTTTTACTGTGGGTGCACCAGTGCACCTAGATATTTTTGTAGGCCATAGGGTAAAAGTAGTATAGTACACTAGCATACAGAATATTATTGAAATGTAAGTATCAGAAAAAGCAATACAACCATTTGTTCTACTTTATTCTCTCTATATATGTATTACGTAGAATTACAGATTGAAGTTCTTAAGAGAGGCAGTAGCGTAAACTTCGAAATTATGCTTTGCTGACATTCAACTTTATTTTATGTGGTGCACCCGAAATTCATTCTGTGCACCTAATTTTTTTGGTTGAGTGCACCTGTGCACCTATTTCCAAAAATGAATTTTGAGCCCTGAGATGAGTCTGTTCCTTACCTTCATGAGTGGCATTGTAGAGCCCCCTAGGAACAGGATGGTGAACAGCACGATGATGAGCGTTGTTGTGATGATGACATGTCTCTTCTCCCCTTCCAGCTCCAGATGTAGACTCAGTGCATAGGCAATGGCACCTCGCAAACCTAGTTAGAGTAGAAACACACAACAACTGTCATCTTACAATGGCATAGTCAGGGCTTGAAGTACCAACTTTCTGTATAACTATATATAATCTGCATATCCTGTATAACTATATTATACATGCTAGTGCAGTTAAAATTGGAGCTGTACAGCTGTTTCTGGTGTCCACATGCACCTAACCTGACAATAGCAGAAACACACAACATTCGTCATCTTACATTTGCACAGGCAAACATGCATATGACTTCTGTGTGAGAAGAAGGGAAATCATCTGAAGGCACTGTGCTAAGTACTATCATGATGGTACATTTTTTGGTACTGACCACTCATGTAGTCTCTAAAACTATCAAACTTAAATCAAAGTCATCTGAACAAGAGTTCTGTAGTCAAAAAAGGCTTTGTATGATAAAGAATGATGCAAACCTTACCGCTAAACCACATGAGAAACTGCATCTTTTTGGTGATTTTGTGATCTCTGAAGATGTTGACGATGTAGGACAGCGGAAAAATGTTGACAGCCCGACCAAGTAAACAAAGAACCTGCAATGAACAAGCAATGATTATCAACGACCTTAATTAACATTGTGACAAAAACAGTATTTGGTATTTTTGTATTCATGACACTAGACATCTAACCATCATGTAAGTATGTCAGACTCTATTGATTAAAAAAAGATTATGCCTCCCTCCCCCATTTCTCTATAATATTCATGATAGGGTTTCAAAAACCGAGAAATCTATATCTGTATAGCAGAGCATGCACATCCTCCTTTTGGCGTAACACATCAGCTTCACAGGCACACATCTTACTCCCAGCATTGTTTAAAGCTATCTATCGAGGGTAGTAGCAACTGAACTTGGTTACGATGAGTTGCACTCTAGATCTATGATATTTCTTGGATAAAACAAACGCAAAGGTCCACTTACAATACTCCAGACTACAAAAGCTGGTTTGAAGTTATGTCTGAAGCTGAAGATGGCCAGACCGAGGTACGCAAACACACAGGTCTCTGGAAACAAAGAAAATAGTTTCAATTTTCCTTCTTCATCTATCTGAGTCCACCAATATCTTGGATGGGTAATGTGCAGTTGAGTGAGTTTTCAATAGCTGAAGATATAACTTGCTGAAGGTTTTATAGTAAAAGTTGATAAAGCTCAGACTTGATAGAGTGAAAGGTTTAACAATGCGATCAAACACTGATACATGTACCGGTACATCAATGAAGGTTAGACATCCAGGTAATGAGACACTAAACACAAAAGTGACTCAAGCAACTGGATAGGTTTAGTCTTGATCACTGACGAAAGACAGCAGATGCTGTCTGAAACGTATGACCATCCACAAAATTTATCCAGTTGCTTGAGTAACTTTTATATTGAGCATAACACTGACACATGTACATGTGCACAAAACGGCTTGAAGTTTGTATTTCTGCCAAAACAACGGTCTTGTCATATGGTGAAGGGGTGAAGGATTTCATTCTTAGAGTATGCTTAAAAATAAGTACAGACAGTGAGGGGAACTAACCTGCTAAGAAAGCCATGGTCCTGAAGGTCTGCTGTATGGTAATCTGTGTGATGGGGGACAGGTTGTAGTGGGTGTAGTGGGACATCACAATCCCACAGAACAGGATAGCCATGATACCTGCATGGGAAACACAAACAAAGGTTATGATTTTATCAGCATTGAATAAAGCAACGTAGCAAATGTTATACATACCCTACAAAAAAGACAATTTAGAAACTCCATGCTTTAAATATTGCGTGAAATGACTACTGCATGTGAAACCAAGGACACTACACATTGATATAATGTCCTTAGACATGATCCATACTTTTCGAGACATATGGTAACAGCATAAATCTACACACACAAAAAAAATATCCTGTGGCAAAGGCAAACAGACAAAAAACCAATTACAGATAGAACATTCTTCTGTAGATTGTTTTGACTTTTTCTAATATCTTATGATAGCCAATGATGCGTGAAGACTGATATCCCTACCACCTACCTGATAACTTGAGTCCCTCAGCTAAAACATATGGCGTGTAGGCAAATATCATCATGATGCTGAACTCCAACGATGGCGTTCTCTGTAGATTTATGTGTTTCAGTAGCTTATATTATGTCAAGGGAAAGTTTTCAGCCAGAGATTAAATAATGGATTAACTAATTGTCAACATGTATTGTAGTTGATGTTGGGTTCTGTTTTTCTCATCTCTACCCACTTAAGATACAAAGTATAACACACCAAATTTTGCTGACACGCAGTAGCAGCAGCTAGTTATATTATATCAACTTTCACGATTTTTATTGTATCACACTCGATTTTGTACATAACTGCCATTCAATTGTATATGTATTGTTCCTTGTATGATGTTTTTAATGTGTTAATGTGAACTCCAGGAAGAATAGTGGAAGATTGTATCTAACACTAATGGAGATTCGAATAAAAACAAACAAACAAACTTTAACACCTGACCTTTGCACACCTAATTCTGGGTGTTGTTTAAAGCTATCTAGTACCCATGCCCCTACTTTACTGGGTGACATATTACAAGCTGATAACAATCTTGTAAAAATTATTCATTTAAACAGGTGGGTACTTCTGATGCAATCTATAAGATGAGATAACTTCTTGGCTGTCTTGAACAACATCATGTACACAATGCTTTAACCTCTGTACAACAATAGGGAATTGGGTGCTTAATGAGACGTTTTCTTCTAAGATAATTCTTCTCTCCACCCAGCCCACAGAAAGGATACCAGGGCGCTGATGACGGCAAACGACACCCCGATGGCAGCGGAGGCAAAGAACATCTTCAGGAAGTTGCCGACCATGAGGAAGAACGCGGTGGTGGAGTCCACTTCCGCCATGGACGGGGCAGTCAGCATGATCACAGTACTGGGAAGGGTCAAGATTTTGCAAATGGTCTTTACAGGTTGGTACATAGATGGATAACACAGTTCTTTGTTGCACAACCAAAGGGATATACCCTAAAGGTATTTCAACTGCTGATGCTTTGGTAAAATTTTGTGGCTTGATACACTAGGTTTAAGGTTTTGGCTTGTTTTTGATGCCAGTTTGGCTTACAGACAAAAAGAAACCTGACCCGATAAAAACGCTTAAAAGGATGTCCGAAACTAGCCTTAGCCTAACCTCTGAGATTAACAATACTCTTTGTTAAGTTGTGACTTAGCAGCAAGGATGCAGTAGCCTGGGTGCCATCTGATTACTACCTGGGCTCCTACACTCCCTACTCTGAAAAATTCTTGTAGGCTAGGAATGCAGTCCTAACCATAACTGGGTTTATATCTCCCCTGGTCTCTGTTCATGAAGGTTGTGTAGCTTGGAACCCGGTAGATGATGATTTAACAGTCTGCTAAAACTATCTACAGAAAACTTACTTGGCAAGAACAATGGACACAGCGTCATTGAGGATGCTCTCTCCGAACACCAACATGTTGAGGATGGGGTCAACGCCGAGCGCGTGGAAGATGGCAATGGTCGCCACCGGGTCGATGGCAGAGATCAGAGAACCAAACGCGAAACTGGGAAAAGAGATGACAACACTATAATGAATGTTTTGTAACATGACGATGAAATATACAGCAGCTAATATTGTTGTATATCACAATCAATACTTGTTTCCTACCTTTGAATACTCTGAAAACAATTTGAATTGAATACACTATCTCAAAAGTATGGGCTAGACACATACCTTTCTCCTAGGGTCAACTCAAAAGCCACCCCAGCCTGCAAAAGTACAAAATTCAAACATAGTTTAGAAACATGTCTGTCAGGTACATGCGTAAAAATATTTTTCAGCTGATTACATTTTGAACTTGAGAAAATTTTAATGATCACTAAAACAGGTTGTTGTATGCATATACAGGTATAATGTTATCTAGAATTATACAATATAGATTTCCCTTTTGGATATTATTTTAAATCAAGTTTACACGTTTATTTTCCATGCAGTTCCTAGCTATTGACGTTACTTCACACTTCAAGGAAAGTTACTGTAAATGCATTTAAGTTTGCGTGGTTTTTATTTCGCGCTAAGGCGAAAATGGAGTGTTCGCAGTGGTTTTAAATTCGCGACAGAGCTATAGTCACATACTGCTACAGTATTGGACAAAAATGTTTGCGGTGGCTTTAAGCTTGCTGTGAAACGGTCACCGCGAAAACTGTGAACATAAAACCACCGCAAACATTTCTGCATTTATTTTACATTTTCACAATTTGTCCTGCAGTACCTTCCCCAGCAGATAGATGCCCCCGCCGATGACCATGGAGGACAAGACCGTCCCTATCACAGCAAACAGCATGATGGAACCGAGGTTCTGGAAGAAGTTACCCTGCGAGGGAGGGATGGAATCAGACATTGATAAGTTGCTGGAAATCTCTGCTGCTGGTAATGACTTTCAGTGAGAAAAAGACAGAAGAAAGTTGGAAATCTGAAATTCTGAATCATCTTATAAGACAAGATGTAATCAGTATGTTTTCGAATGAAAATTCAGAGCATATTTTTATGACTTCAATCCAAGATTACTATGATCACATTGAATATGTCTAAATTTTAGAGTATGTACAAAAAAAGGGAAATATGCAAACTTCCTTGTAATCCTTAGAAAGAATGTACATGAAGTATCTAATACTTGACTAGAATAATAGATAAGGAAAGGAATTGAAAGGAAAGTGATCTCGAACCAGTTTAGCTCAAATGAACTCAATGAACAGATGAGCTAATCTTCCACTGGTCGTGACAGGAAGACAGACGCTATATACAGTATTTACAGGTTCATTGTAACGGGGAAACTCCCCTAGCTCTTTTCGACAAGCACAATGAACAGTGGGCCACGGCTTAACGTCCCGTCCTAAGGACTGCGACCTTTTCCGGTAGCGTACATGTCGGGTGAGTGACACAGCCGGGATCGAACCCGGGGCTTCTAGTTCCGGAGGCAAGATCGCTAACCACTGGACTACGCACGCTACCAGTAGATATGGATGAAATACCTGTCCAGTAATACATAAACATACCTTATGAAGGGAATAGCCTGATTCAAAGATGATTGGAGGTAACATGACCAGGAAGAACGTGGTTGGGTGGAAGGCCTCTTCTCTCTGGATATAGGGCAGAAATCCCATGTTTTATTACTCATAGATATTACAAAACTTTAAGTTCAGTATACATACATCATTTTCAGAGATGTACGGACGAAGATCTACGTGAGGCCAACCCGACTGCCCGTCAGTGGCTACAGCCGTGGAGCGGCAAGATATGATGATGATGATTTTCAGAGGTGCATCTGCCTCCACTTAGGCGTCCCTATTTGCATTTCAGTGAGTCATATCTCAAGCATTTTCTACATTATGTTACATATTATGTCACAATACATCCAATATTCCAAACTCTGAGCTATTATTTTCAAATCTTACCACAATATAAAAAGATTCATCATCATAATCAAAGTGCAGTATATCAGTGTCAGTGCACTGGTGAGTTAGAACCTAGATTGCAAGGGATCAATATGACACCCCTATAGGCCCTATTACGTATAGCTTTCCTATATTATATACATGTAGTTATTTTCTAATTAAATTCTGTAGTTCTTACGGTCCAGTTTCCAAGCTCCAACTTGTTCATCAGTTTTATTATCAACCCCACAACAGCACCTGAAAAATACAACAAGACACAAGTTCATTGGTTTGTAGATTTTTTGTTTGTTTGTTTGTTTGTTTATTTATTTCGCCAGGGGAAACATATCACCTATACTGGTGTTTTGCAATGGGGGCAAAAAGCCTAGACACTCTTAACCTAGTCTGTGTAATGCGAACTCCACTGTCCGGGGCTGTAATGGCCCCTCACCGCAGGGGTTGACCGTGTTGGGTGGCCGCTATAAGCGCGATTCAACCAGGCTACTCTCAACCTGCTATGGATCAACTCCAACTGCAAACAACGTAGTGCTTTCAATTGATTTGCAGGAAGCTTTACTTTAAGTTAATCTCCGTTTCTACAGCTCTGGACAGCACAGCTGTGCAAGCACTACATGACTACAGCAGATCTAGAGCCTAGAGGGCTAGTCCACTGGTAGTGGCGTGTGTCAACTACAACTTGTCTACTCTTTCTCTTAAGTGCTGAGAGCTAAGGCCACACCAATTCATTTTCTTGGTTAACAGAATAAAAAAATGCTAGATTGGAAAAACAGCATGAAAACAAAATCTCAGAGGAAAGTTTGTACTTTGGTGCATACAGTTTTAGGGAGTGAACAGGGTCAGGTGCAGGTTTTCACCCCAGCCTTCTGTTTTCATGATTTTTTTTATGAAAATAAAAATCCGTGAACCAAGAAATTAAATTGGTGTGGCCTAAGCAGCAAGAAACATGTAACATTTTGAAAGTCTTTGGTATGACTTAGTTGGGATCAAGCCCCTGACCTAAAGTGCTCTCTGCCCACTAGACTACTACTGTAACAGCGGTCTCATGTGAAAGGTAACAATGCTGAGAATTTATATTTTTCCTCAGCAAACACAGGAAACATTGCATGGAGACTTACCCAAGAACACAATGGCCACACTCTCAGGTAGATAATGGAACTTGGTCTTGATGAGAAGGTGAACAAGCATGATACACAAGGCTGGAACAAAAACAATTCAAGAATTTCAATCTTCGTACTCAATAAAAGGATCACTACCTGTACAATACACAATGATATACATACACATACAGAACTTCAAATACTTTTTTGCATACTTTCTTTGTTGTGTATTTTGCAGGTGTTAGATATCTGTACAGCCAACAAAAATTTGAATTGACTCATAAAACAACAGCAAGCACCTGTAGTAATCCTCTAATGTGTCTGTGAATCGATCACTTTGAATGTGCATTATTTGTGTGTCACTTCAATGATCTTAAGACATTCAATGTTCAGCTGTCAAACCGAACTATTACTATTAATACATGTGTATTCTACTAGACTAGTACAGGTTGGGTACAGGTAGACATCTCAGATACACAGCTCCAATTTCCCCTGAGTGTACTGGCCTGCATCTGCAGGTGGTATTTGACTTGCACATATTTGTTTTCTCAAGCTCACATTTCTAACATAATTGAGTAATTCTGAATTATGTGATTGTCTATACATGCATTACCAAAAGACTGTGGAAAAAGCCAAGGGAAATGGTTAAAAGAAGTTTAATTTTCCAGAGACTGATCAATTCATTGAAGATATTCCCAGAGTTTGTAACACTGCAAGAGTCAAAATCGCTAAGGACAAAGGACTTGCGTTTACTTGCTATTATGGTAACAGAGCACGACCCCACCCAAATACAATACACATGTAGCACAAAACAAAACACCTGAAAACAACGCCAGGTGTTTTCTTTCAGTGGAAAACAAAGTTTTCTTTCAGTATTTGTAACAAAGACCCAACAGAAAGTTCAGTGCCATACAACTTACAAGAGAGACAGACATTACTTGGCTTCGATGACAACTTGTACTAGACGAATGTTCAGGGTTATCAATAATACATACTTGACGTAACACATCACCAAATTGAATGGTAAAAGCCTTTTAATATTAATAGAACTCCAGGATTTGCCTATTTATCAGTTGAAGTTTTTAAATCTTTCATTGTAATGATTTACAAAGGTTTGAATAAATGATATGTTATAATTACCAACAATGATTTATATCTTGCTGCTTGGTTTTGAAATGTCACTATTTCTGTGTAACTTGTAGGCTACAAGTACAACAATTCTTTGTCTAAAATCTTTATCTACAACATATGCTCCACAGTCATGACGGAACAATTCAAATCAAATAAAACAGACTTGCATATTGCAATCGTTCCTTGGAGAATTTAAACGATGTTACCCACTTTCAAGGTACGCAAGTTTTTATTTGAGCTCCTATACTCACTGCACACAAATTTTTTTCAGGGTAGCGAGCAAGGCTGTCTCAAGTTTTAATTTTTTTTCCATCCCACTGTTTAGGAGCCTATCACTATGTAGTTGTTTTTGTTTTAAATCTGTCATCTTAAGCTTACGAAAATACATTTTCATCAGTTTCAAGTCACAAAGTTCAGATGGGTGAAATTTGTTTCTGTCTCAACAAGCAAATTGACGGAGGGACGGGTCCTGGAGACAGCCCTGGTAGCAAGCGTAGGAGCCCCAGTAGTACATGTAATTGGATGGCACCCAGGCTAGATAGAAAGAATACCCACCTAACATGACACAGATGAAGAACACGGTCATGCTCATGGACTGTTCCAGCCCGGCTGCCTCATCCTCCGGGACCCCGGGGAGGGTGGGCGCAGGGGGCGGGGGCTTCGGCGTCGTGCTCGACACATTGGTGTAGTTAGCCTGGGTCAGGTTGGACAGGCTGGAAGATACAAGGTTTCATAAGATTACACGTCATGTTCAGTCTTTACAAACAAGAGTGGTAATGAAAAAACACGCTGGCACCCAGGGAAGAGTGGGAGCAGGGGGCTTTGGCGTGATGCTGGACACATTCGTGTTGTTAGCCTGGGTCAAGTTGGACAGGCTGGAAAATACAAGGTTTCATACTGTGTAACATACATGGTCTTGAGACATACGTAATTAGGCCATTTAGTAGCTTGGCTATATGAAGGAGGGGCTTGCATAAATTACCGGGATAAGCAAGCAATTGATTGGCTAGTGAGAGTAGCCAATGAATCAATTGCTTACATGTTCAAAGTCTTTAAAAAAACTAGAGCGCTGTTTAAAAAACACACTGGCAACGTCCCCTGGGAGAGTAGGTGCAGGGGGTGGGGGCTTTGGCATGGTGCTAGATACATTGGTGTAGTTATTATTAGCCTGGGTCAGGTTGGACAGGTTGGAAAACAAAAAGTTTCATAAGTTGTTTACGTCTTTAAATACGAAACGCACAAGGCGAGAAGTACAATCAAACCCGGGCTGCCAGCTCAAAAACCCAACGCACTTACCACAAGCTAAAAGGTCCGGACTGGTCATCAGTAAGTGGGGCTTGAACCACACTGTCACACATGTACAAGGCCTTTGCAAAAAAATACTTCTCTCTGTGTATGTGCATTTTGCAAACTAGTGACGAGAATTCACTGTTTATGTTGTATGCACATGTATCTCTATCAGCATGTATCATCATCATGTTGTTTTGAGAACCATGGATAATCAGCCTGGTAAGGGGCTAAAGGTTATCAATTAAGCCTATCAGTCATATTTATATCCATTTGATAAAGTTTAACATGACATTTGCACATCATAGAAGGGAGTAGTATAATCAAGGTGAAAACAACCATGATGATTCATTGTATGTCTTTTACCATATCAGTGATATGATTTATATTCCCAGGGCTTATAGTTTTATACATTTGTTTTATCACTCTCGTCATTTTATCCCATGATGAATTAAAATTATGTTAATAACAGTGAGAAAATGGTGAGACTTTTATAATCTTTACATATTTGGCATTTTATGGCCTTATCATGCATGTACTGTAGATATGGTCATGAAAAAGAAAGATTTCTCCATGTGGTTTAGTCAGCATATACATGTATTCCATTCTCAATGCTTACATTTAGGTCCATATGAACTTTTTCAATGACAAATTTTAACCCAACATCACAGGTCGGAGGCAGCAGCTGTTGTTGATATTTCAGGCCATCGCAAGGACAAAGAGTTTGTTTCCATGCCCCAGGCTGGGTCACATGTACATGTTACAGCAGGATGTTTTCCGCATGTAGATTTCTACCTTAATGATGTCAAAAGAATGGGCCACCTGTGCAAAATGTGTCCTCAGGGATGTGAAATAAAACATAGGGAAAATGTTTTTAAAAATCCAGACAGCAAATGGGACATACTACTTAATTCTAACCTGGATGCCAGACCCCCAATATCTAATATACAATTGTAATATCTATCGTCCATATGATAAACATCATAGAGATTGGGGCTCTGGCATCCCCGCTACTCAATTTGGACTATTAGGCTCCAGCTGACACAAGGCCTGTAAAGATAAGGCATTCTGTAAATCTCAACAAGCTGAAGGCAGATCGAGACCTGAAGCATAGGAGGCGAGGTCGTCCTACAACAGAAAAGAAACTTCGAGAGCTAGAGAGCTTACAAGATGCAAGACGCAGTGAAGAAAGACTGAATGTAACTGCAGGGCGTTTCCACCATTGCAGATCTAGATGGAGATGCCAGGGAATCAGATGCTGAAGTAACAGAAGGGACCACCCTAATATATAAAGATTCATACATTAAAAAAAATTAAAATGATGATTCAATTCAGAGAAATAACAGCCAGAATTATGTCAGAATTCAGCCATTACCAAAAATCATTTCTGGAGATCTGGGCAAAACTTTTACTCTTCCATAGCCCTAAGCATTTGTTAATGTTTGACGAAATTTATTCACCCAGATGCAAAAGCACCCATTAAAAAGATGGATGAGTGGGTTACTGGATAACGCCCCATATCAAGACATTCCATCGTTTATATTAATTTTTCATATGCCATATGTAGCTAGATAAGGGGGTCACCTGATATGACCTGATACCAGATCAAAGTATTACTATAGGATCACAGTCTATAATTCATCTGATAGTTATCTTACATGTATTAAAGTGTATACAATCAAGATGCTCTTTCTAGTTTTATACTGACTGATATGGATGTAAATTGTTTTGTTTGAAATGGTGGTGGGTCCCTACGTTGTCTTTATTTCTTTTTTTGGATGTTTGATCTTTTTGAGCTCAGGTCGTACGCATCTTACGTTGGTACATGGTTGCCATATACTATAGTGATATACATCACAGTACTTTGATGATAACGAGTACCTAGTACAGAACCTGTGACTTTGAAGCCTTGCATCAACGTATAATGTAAATGGTGAAACTTTCGCTGTGATTTTATTTTCACGGTTTTCGTAGTGGTTGCTCTACCTCAAGTCCATGGCGCCCCAAAAACGTCTCCCTTGACTACAGCAAAAACCTCCTTTTCTCTCCTACCGCGAAATAAAGCCAGCATGAAAGTAAATTGATTTACAGTATGATGAATAATGACTTTTTAGTGCCTGACATAAACTTCTTACGTACATGTAGTTGTCTTATACATCCTTGATGTCATCAATAACCTACTGAACTTGTAACATGTGTAAACACAGTCACAACAAATGCTGAAGTCGAACTATGGGTAGATATGTTTACAATGCATTTCGTATATCCTGAATAGCTGTAGAACTTGGCCAAGGCTTATTCAGGCACGCCCAGGCATATGCTATTGTACTAACGTTACCATACTTATATTTTCCAGATCCGTATCACATTCAAAATATACTAATAATTATAGTAGGATTGGTCTGGACCAATCGTAGGGAATTACGCTGGAGGAAGCGACCTCTGACCTCCGCTCGTGCCACGCTCACAACGCGAAATCCGCCGCTTCGTGCGGCCGGCTCGCCTCCCTTGCAATGTTACCACCATCCCGCCCTTGCTGCAATCTCAACTTGTATCTTAAGAACTCATAAAATTGTTTAAACTTACCAACACTGTACGTAATGCATTACAGTTTGTGTTGTGACCGCCAAGATCACAGTCTTTGGCCGTTGATGTCTCTGTACAACCATTATAAGCCTCTACCACAGAGCAGTTTCACAGATTAAAGACATCACATGCCCCAAACCGCCTAGCTTCTCCTTGTATTGTCTATGTGTACGTAAGTGTAATTTTAACCATATGTTGTGCCTAAATTAACGATAGGAGGTTATATGAAGATTGGCTTCAATGCTAATAAAATATTCCTGTGAAACAGATAATCTCTAACTACTACTAACATGAACAGATACGTGTTTGTGCATCTTCAGTTTAACACGCCCACCTGTCGTTGGCGAGTATATGCAGCAAAGTTGCCGACAATCCGGCGGCCGTCTGCTCCCCCATCTTAGGAAATCCTTTCCGCACGGGTTTCCGAGCTAATCTCTGATAAAAACACGCCCTATCTGCGCCTGGTTCCGCTGTACCGGTCCTGCCAGCCGCCGAGGGGGACCATATCCTGGTGGGAATACTCCAGAAACGGAAAATAAATGTGGAATTCCGGGCTCTTCACTGTCCTTGTGTGATTACCATATCCAGTCGTGACGCAGCATGACCTTTGGCCTGATTAGTAATGTTTCCGGTAGGTCAGTGAGTCATCCGCTTATTGTATCGCTCTAACAACATTCCAAGATTCGGGCTTCGCGTAGTTCGTGTTTTAGGTCTCTAAGGTCTTCTCTGAAATATCACAAACGTTGTCCGTTAACATTTTAGAGGTTCAGTGTGTCTTAGTGTCGAGCCGAAGCCCCACCCATAAGCGTGATCATTTCCGGGGTCATTTCGAATCCCGGCATGGCGGAAGGAAGGTGAACATGGTGAACCACTAGCGGCGAGCGATCGACCACGGCCGGGAGAGAGAGAGAAAAACTCGCACCAACGCTTCGCCGAGACCCCGTAGTTAGTGCCGATGGGTCGGGAAGATGGCTAGGACCAGGATGAATAGAATGAGGATAAAACTGCGGGCGCTCTTCGCCGCGCTGATGCTGTTTTCCGTGCTGTGCTCGGTGATGTACTACATCTATGCGGCGCCCGGTGCAGGTGAGTGCTCGGCACATTCCTCATTTCCATTTCCACACTTCTTTATACACCTTGCAGGCTCCCCGTGGTCAAGGTCGTCCCACGACGACGGGACGTCCACTTCACAACGGTACGGGATCAAACTGCGTGTGTTTGGGCTGGGTTTAATAGGATTACCCTTTTCGATTTGCCTAGTTACTGTAATTCAAAATACGGGACGGCGCGCGGTGTGGGTTGGAAGGAGGGCGTGTTTTAGCGCCGAGGTTCTTCCGTTGTCCCCAGTTTCACCTCCACGCTGCCGCCAAAAAAATCCCGCCCGCGCCCCGGAGTGTTTATACTCCAGACGGACTCTTGGCCAGCGTCACACGTGTTCCAGTGGACGTGTTTGAGAAAGGCGGGAGTGCCAACATTCACCGTGTCTACCAACGGTTGAAGCCATTGTCCCCTGCCCTTACCAACATCCTGATTTATTACATGTGAAGATGACATCACGGCGCAAGTGTACACATGTAGGGAGTCTGTCTAACGCCCCCCAACTGGCCCAAGGGCCACGAAAACATCCCAAAGGACTCTCTTACACAGCTGGGGGCACGGAACTTATTAATGTGTTTAGAAAGCTGTTGTATTTTGAATCGTAATTGAATCTCTCTACTGGGTAACGTAATTCACACCCCTGCATTTTGTGGGCGGTGTTCCCATGTCCTTGAGGTAGTTTGTTTTGTTGTTGAGAAAATAACCACTTCTTAATTAGGATTTTTACATGAAAAAGAACCATGACAAACATGTTAGTGAATTGTCTTCAACCCAATGTGTCCTTCTTCATGACCAGACCAATACAGATAAAGATATGAGGAGATGAATAAATAAATAAACAGGTTGGCCAAACAGGTATCACATTTCTGATTTGCTCTTTTATGTTTACAGCAAGGGAGGGGGGAGCAAGCATCTGCCTACAATATGAAAAATGATTTAATAATGATTTTTTTTTTCCACAGGAGCGCAGCAGTTTTTTTTTAAACACAACACCATCATACTTTCAGTTGGAGCAGATTCCACCAAAGGTGGAACATCTAGATTGACCATGCCATGCCAGGTCACAGGTGACCACAGTCTTCACCTGTGACCTGTCAGACCCTTATTTCATCCTCAGTCTACAAGACCTTTGAACGTATCCTCCATTCCAAGACTACTACCCTGTATTGCCCTCATCGGCTCATGGCCTCTTCCTTTTTCTAGAATTTAGAAAGCAAACATACATCAGGGCTTTTCCCAGGAATTTAGAGCATAGCAATGCTGTACGAGGGTTCATAACACCCTATGCAAATTTTAATGAACTTAAGTATTAGAGAAGAAACAAACTAAATTTGGAAAGCAGAATAGCGGCTCTTAGTTATCAGTATTGTGGTATGGCATGTGTTTCTGCAGTTTGGGGAGAACCCTGCATAGCTTAGATCATATCAATCTTGCATTTATCAGCAATGACAATCTTAACTAACTGTTGACAAAATGAAGCTTTTGTCTAACAAACTGTCTATTGCCCATTGCTTTTGTGTTAGGGGGTGTGACAAACCCAGATAACCATCTGCAGCATGAGCACCAATCCACTTACCATCAAGCTGTGTGTAACTGTACTTGTGAAGTAAGCTACCAAAGATGATGATTATTGCAGCTGTAGGCCATTCCCTGCCAGAAGACTTCATACTACACAAGTGTTTCTGCAGTGTTGTATTAACCTCTGGTCTGGAGTGTGTCACCCCTGGACCCAAAGGCAGGATGACATGCTTCCCACCAGAAAGAATTGTTGGCATTCTAAACATTGAGAAAATCCTTTGGTAATTTGTGCAAAATCACATTCATAGGAAAGTCAGACATTGTTTTGTACTTAGTTTACATTTTTGTAATTCCGAGTTTAATCTTTGTTGCTTGTCTTCGCTTGCTGATCATAGTCGGTGTTTTTGTTGCCGTTGTCTTGGAAAATATATCTATTTTGGCTCTGTAAGTGTTGTGAGAAGATTGTAATGAGCATTACAAAAGCCAAGTTAATCATTGAAAGATCTTCCTAAGAACAGTTACGCACCCAACAAAAGGTTGTTTACAATGCTGTAGAACTACATTGTAATATTTTTATGTGATTCAGGACATTGAATCCAGCTGAATCTGGAAGTTTGAATTATGATGGGACCAAATAGTAACTCAAGATATGTATGAATGCTGGTCAGGATTTCTACTTATGCCAGAATTCCAATCTTCCAGCATTTATAGTATTTCTCCCCTAGGGAAAATGTTGAAGGTTGCAAAGTAGCATAATGACATATGCCATCAGAGATGAACAGCTACGAAAAAGTTTGTACGAATCATAGTTTTATTTGTTTACTTTCATTGGGAGTGGGGTACACCCATGAAAAGGAAGTACATGTTCACTGTAACTAATAGTGCTACACCATGTGGTTGCCATGTTCACACAGCGTTTTTGTTTACCAATGGTCCTCTCTTCTCAACCATAAACAGTTCAAGTATGTAGCCTTGCCAAGAGAGAGTCCCTTCTTTCATAGCTCAGGCACAGTCACGCAGAAGTCCCCTTGACACCCCAGCATTGTGTTTACCTGAAATACCTCCATGTAAAACATGATAACTATTTAATGGGCTGTAATACAGCAACGGATCCGTGTATTATTAAGATGTTTAAAGCATTACTGTACGATTAGCTGATTTCTATAACGACTAAAGAGAAAAGATGTAGGATTACAATAGTACAACCCAGTTTCTCAACAGATGTTGATAACATAGTGATAAGATAATTTCCAACCAGATGTCCACCCCCAACATCTGCTTGGAGATTGGTGATAAAATCCTGCTACAAAAATAACAGACATAGCAGATCTTTTCCCAGAATGTCCTTGAGCTGGTTTAGATGCTTGTAATAGCACTAAAGGTCCACAGGAAGAGACTAGGCTACGGTCAGGGCCGTATGACGCTTTGTCATACATGTGTAGTTTGACCATGTCAGGATGTAACGTACAGTGGGATGTATGGAATCTTTTCACGCATGCCTTTTTTTCATCACAAAATATGGTTGTTTTTGGACAAACAGTTGCAAGGGAAACGTTGATAGATTTTGCAAACACACACACTCACTCACACACACTCACTTTATAGTTCATCAATTGTTCCCTGTCTAGCAAGGGTTAGAACTTAGACGTGCTCGCACATAGATGATGATTTTTGGCTTGAAAGCAGACTACCAGGTGCCTCTGTCCTGCAGGTTGACACTGTGTAGGTTGAGGAGGTTCAAGTCTTCCCTAAAAATGGTGAAAAATGCATCATGCGCAAATTCTATGCTGTTGTTTTTGTCGAAACACATAAAATTGACGAAAAAATGTATACCCAGACCAGGGTTATCTCCAGCTTTAGATTTTTTCCATCCCAAAATTTAAAGCTGGAGACAGCCCTTAGTACCATTCAATGTGTGGAAGCCCACGTTGATTTTCCTTGTTAAGCTCACAAAAATAGATTTTCTTCAATTTCGTGTCACAATGTTCAGATTTTTTTGACAGATGGGGTGAATTTTTTTTTCTGTCCCAGCAAGCAAATTTTCCGTTCCAGTGACAGCTCTGTCCTAGACCCTTCAGAAACCCACCTAACCCTTCTGCTACTTTGTCCTGGCCTCTACCGGGCCCCGCGGATTGCTGGGAAAATAGTACAAATTGGCCAAATAGAGTGAATTGTATGCAATCCTAGAACGGAGCCTGCAAGTGAAACCCTGGCAAATATTCTCCCTATAGCCGGCATAGTTAGTCTGGTAGAGACTAACTTTGTCCTTCCTGCGTCCTTACCTGTAACCGCCCCTGCGGTGTTATCAGTTCTGTAGCCAGATTTATGGTTATACCCCTGGACATCCTGACCCGATAGTTGCCCGGTAAGTAGATCTAATCCAAGCCGACTGAAATTGAGGCCTTCCTTAATCAATATTTGTTGGGACTGTTGTGTGATATAAACTGGGGCAATGGAAACAGCCGCTGTTGTCAAGTTTTATTTGCCAAATGACCGAGAATTGTCTGATTGAAAGATTGGTTGCTAGAAGCTTAAGGACTGTCCTCGTTCCAAGGCTCGGGCCAAGGAAACAGGTCATCAATACTGTAATTTACTTTATCTTCACAGTAGCAAAATTTCACGGTGTAAGGAAAATGGACATTTTCACTGAACTTTAACTTCACGGTGGCAGCACATGATTTACAGAACGGATGTGTGAAGGAATCATAGATGATAACAGGTTTTTTCACGATGATGATAAGTTCACGGTACAGAGGCGACCGTGAAAACAGTGAACATAAAGTTACAGTGAAAGAAACAAGAATTACAGCACTTCAAGCAGATGTTTGGGGGAATGATAGTTTCTCAGACCAGTCAGGTTTTTCTGACAGTCCTTCAGTTCTGACAGGGTAGTTGCTGTCAAAGAAGCCGGGCCAGGTAGAAAACAATTTTTTATTTAACCCAAGATCTGCAAGGACATTGCTAATCAAGGTTGATAAAAATATCTAACCAGCAAATTCTGATGTTGACGAAAATAGGGTCAAAGCATACAAAATTATTATCTCCTTTTGATCTTTACAAGATGAGTATGTAAGGTAGCAATCCATCTGATGACTGAACACAGATATAATCCCCAGTCTATACAGATCCAGCTCAGTGTCAGTGTTTTACGCATGTGTTTGCGTAAACATTTTGTATCTCTTCCTTATAATGTACATTTTCAACTGTTCACCTTTTGAAGGGAGGGTTTTGCAGGAAAAGTTGCCATAAAACGTGTACAGCAATGCATACTGGTGACCATGGTGCATCATCGTGGCACCATCAATAAAGGACTGATCAGTATTCAATGTCCGACCTCTTTGGTTGGTTCTAATAATGAGAAAATCTGTTATGCCCCCCTCCCTTCTCCAAAAATGTGTATGGGAAATCGTGCACCTGTCATCCAACTGTCTTTATCAAACATACCGTTATTATCTTACTTTCTAACTTAGCTTATCAATCTGTACTGTAAGCTACACTTTGATAATTTTTGTATTGCCAGTTTTGGTTACGTTTTTAAAATGGAAGCGTTACCCTGTACTGTGAAGGGCATTCTAAACAGTCTACAAACGCATGAAATAAAACTCACTTGTATTGTAACCTGCCCTCTTTCTGCCTCTATCAAACATACCAACGATATCTTAGCTGATCAATCTGGACTGTAGGCAGATCTTTATTCATTTTTGTTGCCATATTTTGTAAGATTTTTACTATGGACGCTTGTCCTTACTGTCAAGGACGTTGTAAACAGTCTACAAACTCACGCAATAAAACCTCCCTGTCCCCGGACAAGAGAGATGCCTGATCCCAGAGGAAATTAATTGTTTCAGGTCCACAGGACATTGATGTTCCCAATTTAAAACCTGGGAAAATGAATGCGTAAAATGTCAAATGCCAGATTTGAATGATGGTAATTTGATTTGTTGCCCTAAGATGTATTATTCAGGTCAGAGCAGTAATGTAGCGGAGGCATGAATAGATTAACCCGTGCAGAGGCTACGTTTTCAATTTGGTCGCCTGCAGAATGTTCTAGATGGTGGGGGGAGGGGGGAAGTAAAGAAGGTCTACCCTAGATACCGTGGATACTACCAGTGTTTAGTCAAGTGTTTCATATCAATATTAGGCCATACAAATTCTATTTGTTGCTTCTCGGATTTTATGAAATAATGCTGAATTGAAATATTACCATGAAAACAGAGTCTGAGTGATGTGCCTTGGTGCAAACAGTTTGGGGAAATGATATTATTCATGTAGTATGATGCAAGTTTCCTTCCAGCTTTCTGTTTTTATCTTGACCGCTAGCTACATTGTATTTCAAAATGTATTTAGCCTGGTATTCAAACCTATAATTTAGCCCGTGAGTCTCTTTCGACCTCAGCTATGAGTCAAACCTGCAGAGTATGATGACAGATTCGGATACCAGGCTAAATCAATATACATATATTTAGTTCCTGTGTTATCAGATATGAAAAAACAATAACATCCTATCCCTGCCCGCGTATGTACAATAATGAATTGGTACGGTAACTCACTAACTGTGTCATTGTTTGAAAATCATTCAAAAGGAATGATTTATTATTCTGAAATGAATATTGGAAGGTTGCTATTGGTAATGCACATGTATACAGCACTATAGTCTGCAGATGAAATGTTTCTGGACACGTCCACATGAAATACAACACAAGTAGATCTGGGCTACTGACCGTTCGGTAATGTATTTTACCATCTAAAATTTCATTGCCAAGTTTAGCACGGTCCTGATTTAGACACGTACACGTACGTGCTGGCAAGGTTAGAGTTGCTCGTTTATATCCATGGCTGTTATTGACAGGCCTTTGGAGGACGAGTCGTGATTTGCATGTCTGTGACGCCAAGTTTGTCTCCAGTGCGGGGAGCCGAAAATAGATGGCACGTAGTCCAGATCTGGGCTCCAAATGTTTTATTTCACGATCTGTTTTCTGCAAGAATTTGATTGCATGACAATCAAACACAGTATATAGTGTATGGCAACAGCTATTAAAGTTTAAACATTGCATACAAAATAGAAGTATAGAATTACAATAAAACTTAGCATCCTAATTACTAAAACAATAAGGGCTAGCATACGTCTTTGATATACAAAATATAGTGTTACAATCAAGTGGGGCTAATCAAGAGTTTCTGCATTTTTTCTAATAACAAAACAGTCTTTATATGATTCATGATACGGAGCCTAGTGATATATATACTGTTTTTGCTTGCTGTTAATGGGCAAGATGTTTATATAATTCTTTTTGCAATCTCTTAAATTTGCTCAGCAAATTGCAGGTGACAGGTGTTATTTTGAGCCTAAGTGGTAGTGTTTCAATGACCCAAATAACCAGTTGCCAAAGGATAAATGTGAGTTTGCTAAAAATATACGATGTCAGTTACAGTGCACTGAACTCGTCCCTTCTCTTTTGCTGGGATGTAGACAGACTGTCATCAGAGTGTTGTGTTTCTGGCAAGTGTCTGCCTTTCAGAAACATGCAAGACGTATACGGTCAGTATAAAACGGGAGGTACGAACAAAAATGTAAGGGAACTGAAAATATCCCCGGCCTATGATCCGTGAATGTGTTTGGTTATGCATGTCACACACAACTAAGGGGGTCGTAAGAGAAGGCAAAGCGGTCGAACTTCAGACTGAAGACAAAGCATGATCCTTTTTCAACTAGTGCAATATCAATGCAGATTCGCTACATGTCACCGCTACTCTTCTCGATAAGTGTGTTGGGTTCTTTTACATGCAGAGGTCTCCAAGCAGACCAAGGGGTAGAACTAGAAGATTGCCACATTTTCTGATCAGCCAGGTTTTCCGACTGTTCTTCACTCTTTGTTCAACCTTCATTGCCGTGAAGGATTGTCAAAAATCCCAGCTAGTCAGAAAATGTTACGATCCTTCACCTCATAATCTGCTTGGAGATAATTAGAATGCCATATCAGGTTAAGGCCACACCAATTTAATTTCTTGGTTAACAGATTTTTTTTAATTTTAGAAACAAAAAAGTCATGAAAACAGAAGGCTGTATATGACGAAGTGTAGGTCAAGAAGACTGACATACATGTATGGGAGAGCCTATTCTCAACTGTTAGTCTACAGATGTATTGAATCTCGCAATTCAGCCCTTTTGGGCTGCAAAGAGAATTCACTCAATAAACCAGTCATATATTGTTTTCCAGCGCCAGCCTCATGAAAAAGTAGGTCAAGAAGACTGACAGGTGGGAGAAGAGCCTCTTGTCAGCTGATGTGAAGGGTTCTGTTCAATGCTGCAAAATGTGCATGTAGGCTGTATATAGAGAATAGAAATTAGAATCTCGTTGAGTTTTTTAACTAACCTGTTATTCGTTCCCATTTTTGATTTTTATTATCAACCTTCTTTCTGCTGAAGTAGCCTTTTAGCAGCAAATATGTATTGGTTACAATTGAATTGCCCCAAACATGTTTGTGTGGGAATTTTATGACAGGATCTGAAATTGTCTCATAGGGTTTCCTTCCCATTTTTTTTTATTAGCCTTCTCCCTTCTGAAGTATTCCTATGGCAGCAAGTATGTATTGGTTACAGGGTTAGGCAGCAGAAAGGAGGTTAATATTGGTTCTACTAATTGCCCCAAACATGTTTGTTTGGGAATTTTATGACAGGAGACTGTCATACTCAAAAGGGTTTGGGGGCAAGATCCAAGCAGACATTGAAAAACAAAATTGTAATGCTTTTTTAGCTCCTCGTTTTTGTTCCTAAGAGCCTTCTTAACATCTGGAACTCTGAAGCATGTTTGTGACAAAAAGGTTTCAATTTTGACTTCCAACATCTGTTTTCAGATTAGCTTTTGGGTTTCAGTTTCACATGTTGCTGTTTTATGGGCATCAAGTGTTATACTATTATACCCCAAATTGTACTTCATGCCTTAAACACAACCACACACCAGTTTCAGTGTTTGTGAAGGAGTCAAGTGTTTACTTTGAGCTGTGCAAATATTTTTGTCTCCCTTTACTTTGTTCCTTATACTTTAGTTGTTTAACCTGTCCCATTTTGTTGTTCATGTTGAACTTACTATAATGCTTTTACTGTTGTTAACTTTATGCTAACATTACCAATTTCTTGTTTTTTGTTCCCGTTGGTGAAATACATGTTGTATGTTGCAATACTGTACATGTTGGAATGTTTCGGAAAATTTCTGCGATAATCATAACCAATCTTAACAATTTTACATGCACAAGGTAACAGTCATTCAAGCAACTGGATAAAGCTTTGAAACAAAAACAGCGGATGCTGTCTGAAACGTCTGACAGTTTCCAAAATTTATCCAGTTACTGTTGCTTGAGTAAGTATTGCCTTGAACTACGTAACTTTGCGTATCTTATTACCTGGATGTCTAACCTTCAGCAACTTAGTTTTATTCAGAAACTCACTGCCAGTATTGTTGTCTATCAACAAATTTTTTTAATCCAGTTGACTCAAAGTAAACCTGATACAGTTGCGGACCTGTTGTCTTCCTCGACATGTTGATTCGGTTACCAGTGCCAATGGAGAAACATGACCTCGTTAGTACTGTTCTTTGTTGCTCAACCGATGGTATTTACCTGGCGATGTTTCGGTAGTCCTGGCGGTACCTTGCTCAGGACAAAGCAACTGTTTGAAGTGCTTCTACCGGTACTTCCCTCTGCTAGGTACCAGAAGGACAACAAAAACATTGGCTGGTAAATCAGTTTGGGTGTGCGACAAAGAACTGTGTTATCCAAATACACAGTCAAAACTGCCTAAGAAGACCACTCAGGAGAAAAAATAAAACCTGGTCCATGTGGACAGGTGGTCACTAGTCTATAGACAGGTCAATGGGAAAAATTATCTAAGGGACCAACAAAAAGTGGTCACATATATTATAAACCAGGTGGTCCTTTTGTGTAGGTGGTTACTCTCCAAGCAGAGGTTGGTGGGGGAGATCGTCACCGTCTTATCATATGCCCCGGTTTTTTGTCCGCTCGCCCCACCAAGAGCGGACAAAAAAAGGGGGCATATGATAAAATATGGTGAGGATCTCCCCCACCAACCTCTGTTTGGAGAGTATAGATGGTCACTTGTACAGGTTTGACTGTTTACCAACCTATTGAAACCAAGTTTCAAAGAAGAAACCTGACGTGTTTTTTCTTCTGTTTGTCTGCAGCTAACACCCTGTGGTTCACGTACCTGGCCTTCAACAAGGACATTGCAGAGAAGATTGTGAGCTGGAAGGATGCCTTAGTGAGTGAGAGTATAGTCATACCCCCCGAGCAGTGGGCTCTCATGCAGAAGAACAACATTTCCTATGGTACGTTTTTATTGTTTGATGCGTCTATTACAATGTGGCGTCTTTATCTTTATTCGAAATTGCAATAATGTGGCGTCGTGTTTGTGTGACGGTTAGGGCGTTTGGCCTAAACCCATAGGTCCTGAGTTCGAATCCCATGACATGCCACCAATGTTGCGTCCTTGGGAAAGGCACTTTCCTGACTCCACCCAGGCCTTCCTACGGGGGTACGGATTGTAGAATTCAGCAAAGAAAAGGAATACTTTGCCAGTAGAGTCATTATCAAATAAAACCACCTGTCTAGATCTCTCGCCAAATATGGAGCTGTAGACCTTCCAAATATGGAGTTGTAGACCTACCAAATATGGAGCTGTATACATACCTGTCATTGTGTTGTGAGAAAAAGACATGTGTTTAAAGTTCATGGACATACAAATATATCACACCTACACAACAATGTTGTCAGATGCCCAAAGTCCATGACGTTGTTTTGGGTGCCAGTTAGAGACATAATAGACCCCGTGGGTGGACTGTTTACACTGCCAATGTGCTGTAAGCACTGCTAAGGTAGTCTGCAAATACATGTGTCTCAAATACTTTTTGTGCCTCAAACACGTCCTGATCTGTCTCCTACACAAGAAGGTGTCTTACAAAATGTATGTTATTGACACTTTGACATATGAGACAGCGGCGTTACACTGTTATTTTTCTGCAAGGCCCACATTATTATAAGTAGACTATGTCGTGATCACAGATAATTGCCAGCCTCAGACTGAGAAATGATTTTTTGGTCTGGTGATTTTTTTTTTTGTTTCTTCCCCCCTTCCCACCTGTGCCCATGTTACAAAAGATAGTTGGCGCTTGAAATATCATTTTTCTGCTCTCCCGCACTGGTGCAAGTAACACTGAAAATCACCTACACTGCAAAAACTTAACCTGTTTAGGAAGTATGAAAACTATTTAGAAACCTTGTACTTCATTTGCATTTCTTAGTCAATAACAGCCAAAACGGTAAGAAAATATCTACAATGTATACCTTAAACACAGTACATTGACTTATGCAGATTAGGTTCAGAGTACAGATAGACATCCAAAATACCTGAACAACTCCACTTTTACCTGCATTAACTCCCATATTCAAGTGGTATTCCAAAATGCTGTCAGAAATTGAATACACTCTCAACAGGTAGACATAACACCACTAGGGTCTGCTGGAGAGAGGCTGTGCAACCCTGCATGAAATGAGAACTTTTCAGATTAAGGTTGAAGTACAGATCCATATGCTGCCTACAGATGACAAGACACTATTGGGTATATTAAGTCTTATTCCTGCTCTCCCCGTCTTTCATCTCACCTATAGTTTATGTAATATCGTGAGACAGACATAGCGAGTTGCTGGGGGCCCGCTGTCACCCAGCAGGATGGCGGTCAGGGAGTGGCGCCACTGCCCACTGAGAAGCGCCAGCCACCTGTGCCACCTGTACCAAGATGAAACCCTTAGCCCCGCGCTTGAGCCCTCAACCTACTAAGGTTTGGCACGAAGAAGAAGAAGAAAGCCCAAACCCATACCACCTTTGCCTCATGTCAAAAGCTATCTGCCACCAAAAAAATCAAGGCCATAGCCTGTCCAGCACAAAAGATACAAAAACAAGAAGTTATGCTGCAGTACCAAGGTCACACACCGCATGGCCCAAAATTGACCTTGACCTTAGTCTTGCCAACAACTACCCATGTACCAAATATCATCACAATCCATCCAGAGGTTCTTGGGTTATTGCTGACCACAAATATTCAGAAACAGGTACAGACACACAGACACACACATGCACACACACAGACATACACAGACATGCACACACAGACACACACACAGGCACGCGCACACACACAGACACGCACACAGACACACACACACACACACACACATACATACCCAGAACAGGTCCTCCATTTTTCATGGAGGTTATAACTTGTGGGCTTCTAGAACACCCTATGTAATGAAAAGTACACAGATTACTATCAGCTTGAAGCAGCTCACTTAATCATCAAATGATAAGAAAGTCTTGGGTATTTCCAGTTTCTCTTGCCTTCCCATCTTGGTCTAGTCTGGCTAACGCAAAAGTCTCTCTCTTTGTTCAGCACAGTAACAGTCCCTTCTGCAGAGTCTGTGGACATAAACCTGTAACTCGGGTAACCAATTTCAAAGAAACGCTGAAAAGAAGTTCTAGAGTCATTGGCACAAAACAAAAAGAAACAGAACAGTTTCATTTGGTACGACAATACAACATCCCAGAGCAACTGTATCAAGCTTGAATTCTGGAATGTTGACATATTAACTGATATAAGCAAGTAAGGAATACTGTAAATGCATTTAAGTTTGTGTGGTTTTTATTTGGCGCTAAAAGGAAAATGAAGTGTTCGCGGTGGTTTTAAGTTTGTGGCGGTTTTAATTTTGCGGCGGTTTTAAGTTCGCGGCAGTGCTATAGTCACATACTTCTACAGTATTGGACAAAAATAACATAAAGCCACCGCGTACATTTCAGCATTTACAGTATTTGGAGGGTCCAATTCCCCCAGCTTACACAGGGATTTGCCATAATGCTGGCGCCTAGAAGACCTTTCGCAGGGCGGCTAGGGCACGATTTTATCAGACCTACCCTCAATCCATCTCCCATAGTTCAAGTAATATCATGAGACAGGTATAACAGCCTTTTGGCCTGTGGTACACTCTGTGTAATGAAAACACACAGATGGCTATCTGCCTTGAGCAGCCACACACACACCACAGGTGATAAGGGCAGGAAGTGGTTATCTGTGGTGAGAACAGATTTGAGCCTCCACAGCACAGCCAAGACATGTCATCTACCTGACCCAACCCTGGTACGAATTACTGCTGCACTCCATTCAAATCAGTCACCAGACTTTGTAGTCCTCTGCAGTATTGTTACCAGTCTGGCCAAAGTTGATATCTTATCTCCAAGCAGATGTCAAGGTAGAAAAACAGGCAAATTTATTTTTACCCTAGGGTGTGCTTTCAGATAAGGTTTCCAAGGTTGACAGTGAATTTTGTTTGGAGGTCCTGCTTGAGAGGAGACATGATATTTTAGGTTGTGGTCATACATTGTCTAACTTTTTCCCCTCAATTTCCACCAAGAATAGTAAGATGTCCCTCATTTTGAAGCAAGGTTGAACTGTAGTTCCCAACACAAATATTGGACGTGCACAAACTTTTGTCGGAAATTGCAGTTTGACCTTGCTTCAGAATGATTTCTACCAGCACAGATAAATCCCTCTCAATGCCACATTTTGCAATTTGCAACAAAGTGTTTTTATTCATTTCTCAGCTGATTTATCTCATTTCTATTTTCAATTTTGGAGAAATCATCGTAAATCAGCGTAAGGTTAACTGTGTTTGGGTCCATCATACATGTAGCTATGTGTTTTCCTATGCAAAATGTGCATGTAGGCTGTAGAGAGAACAGAAATTGGAATCTCGTTGGGTTTTTTTGCTAAAGTGTTGTTCGTTCCCATTTTTTTTAAAATTTTATCATCAACTTTCTTTCTGCTGAAGCAGCCTTTTAGCAGCAAATATGTATTGGTTACAACTGCCCCAAACATGTTTGTTTGGGAATTTTATGACAGGATCTGAAATTGTCTCATAGGGTTTCCTTCCCATTTTTGTTGTTGTTAGCCTTCTCCCTTCTAAAGTATTCCTATGGCAGCAAGTAATTGGTTACAGGATCAGGCAACAGAAAGTTTTGTGTCCATCATAAATGTAGCTATGTGTTTTCCTATGCAGAAAGTCTGTTATGGTCATTATACACCATTCAATACTCCATCTCCGTGCTTTAGAATGCACATGGACCTCTTATATCAGACTTATAATCATTTTCTAGTCAAGGGTCATTGCACCAAACTCTGTCAAAAGCCTCAAGGTAGTACAAATAATAGTATAGAAAGGTAAAAGAGAATTTATTGTACTGTAAATCATATTAGAGCTCCTACACAGAAACTTGATAGCTGTTTATACAGTCCTATGGTTACCTGTACTGATGCGTGTTGCTAGCTTTGTCTGCAAAATTTACCTCCTCAATACCTTAAAGGGAAGCTCTAGCAAAGTATTCAGTGTTGAGTGACCTTCTGTGACCTTTCTCGCTCACAGAATACCTGCTGGAAGAGTACAAGAGAAACCTGTCCAGGTGGAATGAAGTGAGCACCACATTCGCACCCCCCAACCTGGTCCTGAATGCGAATGAGCTCTGTCCGGAGAGATTACCATCAATGAGTGAGTATTCTTTGCTTTCTTTATTGATTTTCAGCAGTTCATTGATATCCTGAAAATCTATCAGAAAATGACTTGCAAATAATTTGCTGTCCCTGTTGCTACTAAGTAATGTATGAATTCCAGAGTGATGATTATATTCGCCGAGAAGATTATATTTTTGGTTACTCCAGCTGTTGGGTGGGTCTGTATGTATGTCAAGAGCATAACTTGAGAAACCTTTGATGAATCTTCATGATTTTTGGTAGGTGTGTAGTGGTTGTGCAAAGGAAGATCAAGTTCAAAAATCGTTAACTTTGCGTTTTCCAACAGTACTGCAGCGGACTTGAATGTTTTTGTGTTTGTATGGAGGCAAAAAAAGTCAAGGAAACGTTGATGGATCTTCATGATTTTTGGTAGGTGAGAAGCGGTTGTGGAAACGGAGGTCAAGTTCGAAAATGGTTTACCTGGCGCTTTCCTACCGTTGTGCAGCAAGCTGTGTTTCTGCGTTTGTTTTTTATTAATTTCAATTCACTAGTTTCTCAACGTGATTATCATGCCTCCATGTTTCAGACAGGAGAAACCCTTTCTTCATGTTCATGCCCTTTAGCAATGTGAAGAATCCTTATCAAATTTGTAACTGCAAACACATTCAACATCCATCAGTCTATTAGATTTCACATTTTATGCACGGATTGGCCGGCAGAATTAGCGTCTATTTTAAGAAACCAATAAGATATTTTCTAGCCGCAGATCCATGCCACTATAGAAGCATAGAAGGGCAATTGCTGCATAATAAATGATGGTGCAGGTATGAATTGTCAAATGCAGAATGGCATGAAGGCCAGCGACCCTCTTTCTATTTGACTTTGTAAGCTGTTGCCCTGATGTCATTGTCCAAAATTGGGTTTGAATAATACCAAGCTTTCACTTCAAAATCAATTCAATGTCTCTGTAGTTGGCTGAATTATATGTCAGGGCTTGAAATACCACCTGCGTATGTACATTGTGCGGTTGTGCTGGTAAAGTTAGAGCTGTGGATGTATTTCTGATGTCCACCTGCACCTAACCTGCACTGGTCCATGTACTGAGTCTAATATTATGCAAGTCAGTGCGGTAACATTGGAGCAATACAGTTTTTTTTCTGATATCTACCTGCACTGATACAAACTTGCAGAGTTCACAGTTGCATTCTAGATCCTTTAGTTTACACAACAAACTTAACATTCCAAAGATGCTGCCAGGAACAAACAAAAATAGTTTTTTTAATGAAACTTAAGGGTGGTGCAGGTAAGATTTGTCTGGTGTAGGTAATATTGAGATTCACCTACACCGTGCATGAATGCAGACAAAGTATTTTGAGCACTGAATATCTGTCAAGGATTCAGGTTATCTGCATAACTGGTGATTTTGTGTGTGTTGTTTTACAGCGGGAGAAATAGAGGTGGACATGACTGGTAAACTTGACCTAATGTTGTGTGTGTTATTGTGTTCCAGCAAGAGATATCAAAATGAACTTAACCTAATGTTATGTATTTTGTGTTCCAGCGGGAGAAATCGAGGTGAACATGACTGAAGTAAACTTGACCACAGTCATGAAGGAAATTCTCCAGGAGGGTCCCATCAAACCCGGGGGGCACTGGACACCCACAGACTGTAAAGCCAAATACAAGGTGGGCTGATACGGTTTTTGTATGTTCTGTATCTGTATCTTCTCACCTTCTCACCCTGACACCTTTAGGCCAATGGCCTGTAAGTTGTAAACCTCGTGGTGAACTCTCTCCATACTGCTCTATCCTCAGTCATTTTCTTCACTACTTGGAAGTTTGGTTCTTCTCTTCTAGTAATCTCAACGATTTGGTCTAGCCACCTCTTTCTTGGTCTGCCTGCTGGCCTTCTCTTTTTAGGTGTCCAGTTGAAGATTCTTTTTACATCTTTGGCATTCTGTGCAGGTGTCCAAACCACCTCAGTTGATTTCTTTCAACTAATGCCAGTATGGGCTCAACGGACAGTGTCTGGTTCTGTATCTGTATAGCTGGGATAACTGCACACTGAACAACCTGTCACAATTAACCTACTTCACATCTAACTGCAAGCGCTGTTTACAGCTGTCTAATGAGGGTACTCCTTAGCACTTATGGGAAAGTATGGAAGTTGAACATGCACCACTTATCGATTCTACTGGACTAGCTTAGTTTAATAACACGTTTGTCTACTCTATATGTCTACAGCTTGTATTGTTGTATTTATGTCCTTGTATGTTCCATGTGTTAAGTTAGACGACCTGTACCTAGCCCCTCGGGGTATGAATGCACAATAAAGGCCTTTCATTCATTGATTCATTGATAGATGAATTTGAGTATCTGCATCCAAGGATTTATGAAACTGATCATAAACATTTTGAACTGCAGCCTAAGGAAATATGTAAGGTCACAGCCTTGGTTTTGCAATTTGGTATCTTACATGTATGTAACTGCGTCTCTTCATTAAGTGATCTTTTCTCCATACCAGGTTGCAATCTTAGTACCGTACCGGAACAGAGAGGAGCACATCCCCATTCTGTATCGTCACCTCATTCCAATGCTGCGACGCCAGAAACTAGAGTTCGGCTTCTACTTCATAGAGCAAGTAAGGAGAGAAGTTCTACCTTATTGTCTTACAGACAATGTAGTTCAACAACACACTGTCTACCAAGTCCCTTTATTGTTTCTTGTGAGGACTACAGGTCCAATGTGTTACAGTATGCTATAGTTTTAAAATGATAGTCACTTGTTTTACAAAAAAGCTGGAAAGTAGGATGTCAACAGTCAAAATTTCTTATAAAAGCATTGCATCTAGGGGTGGATACCGGTTTGGCTTAACAAGGTCCAAGTCCAAGTTTAGGTCCAGAGATTAAGACTGGACCTGATCCTGTCCAGTTGATGTTTTGTTTTATTAGACCAATATTAAGCATGCTGAGAATTAATACTGACATGCACAACTATAAAAGTTTCTTGGTGAGAAGACTTTCAAGATAAACCAGTGTTTGATATTTGAATGTTACACTTATTTCAAATGGCTTATTTGTCAGAGGGGAGACTCAAAACACTTTTCATCAAACAAAATAGAAACATATACATACTTTGTTCAGGGTTTTTTTTGGACTCAGGTTTTACTTTTAGGCTTTCAGGTTTTTTGGACTCGGGTTTTGGATGTTATAAAGGTCCGAATCAGGTCCAGCGAACCGGTATCCACCCCTAATTGCATCCTTCTGTTATTGTACAGTTACAGTCCAACAAGTCTATAGTGACCATGTAAAGGACTTGAAGAAAATGGGCACACTGCACACTGATGAGCATTTCATCCTTGTGATATTGTACAACTAACTTCATTGTATCACCTTTCATAAAAGAACAAACTTGTGTTTCATCATGTTTCTGTAGTTTTTATCCAGGGGTACTGGAAAAGCAGTCACCGGGTTAGACAACAATCTGAACTTTATTGTATCACCTTGTATAAAATAGCTAACTAGCTAACTTTGTACCTGCTCCTGTCCCCAGGCTGGGACCAACCCCTTCAACAGAGCGATGCTTTTCAATGTCGGCTTTAAGGAGGCCATGAAGCGCTACCCCTGGGACTGCTTCGTCTTCCAGGACGTCGACCACATTCCTGAGAACAACAGAAACTACTACGGCTGCGGACAGATGCCCAGACACTTCGCAGTCAAGCTGGACAAGTACATGTACAGGTATGAAAATGGTTGAGCAGTGTTTCATTGTCGAGATTAACGTTTCCTGCACTCCTTACTTGTATAGATGAACCTACTGTAACAGTTAGAACTAGTAGAAAGGCCTTGTAAGTCATTGGCCATTGAGTGATGGGAGAAAAGGCATGAGAATGTTATGTCCCCAAGAAATTATCCTAGCAGTCAGCTGCAGGCTATATATACAAGTAGCCTACTCCCATGACAGGTAGAATGGACTTGATACCGATTTAAGATATTGAGTTGCACTAAATTGTTTTTGATAAATTTGGATTTTGTACTTGTTATAACCAGGTCTATTATTATTTGATCCGACCAGACTACCTTATGACGAGTTCTTCGGAGGAGTGAGCGGACTGACAACGGAGCAGTTCAAGAAAATTAACGGCTTTCCCAATGCATTCTGGGGCTGGGGAGGAGAGGACGATGACCTCTGGGCAAGGTAAGAAGCTTACAAGTTTGTTTGTTTTCATTTCCGTATACAATAGAACAACATAGCATGAGAAACACACCAAAGGAAAAAATATGCCATGTACCCAAATAATTCATAAAAATAAATAAATAAAGTCAAAAGCAACTGAATACAGACCAAATACATGTACAGTCAAACCTGTCTATAGTGGTCACTCAAGGGACTGAGTAAATTTGGCCACTATGGCCAGGTGACCACTATATAGAGGATATGGTCGACTCGAGCAATGAGTGACACAAGACATAAGTTTATACTAAGGTACTGAGTATTTTTTCACATACACACTGCACAGGTGCTTATAACATCTACAGTTCAATTTTTGTTTCCTTATTTTTGTTATACAGTATATCATAATTTTAATTGAAGAAATATTGCAATGACCATGCCCTACACAAACACATAAACTGCAAATGTTCTTCAATTTAGTTGACATGGATGTCCAGTTTACCAGTTCCCACGGCAAAATTTGTCAGCTGCCCCGCACTCTTCGCTACTATCTAGCGAACTCAAAAAAGACGGACTTGTGCTCCAGGTTCTGAAGACTTCTGAAGAGACCGCCATTTTTCTTGGAAGTTTGATGCCTCTGTCGCCGACAACGAACGAAAGTTAGCCATGTAAAACAACTTATTTTGCAACTGAATGCCACCCATTTAGTAAACAACGTTTTGAAAGAAAGGCTTGTTCCTTTGTTTCCACTTATTGTTCGTTTTCGGCCGGTTTTCAAACAAAACATTGTGGCGAGTTCCCTTTGTTTTCAGCTTGGGTTCGGCTTCTACCATTATCCCTAGTATGTGGTTATCATTGGAAAAGTGGATCCGTCCATGCTTATTTCTTTCATAAATTTAGTACAACTTGTATCTTACATCATAATATATCTGTATCGATGCATTTTTAATAATGAAATTACTCTCAGGGATGCGGTATTACAAAATAGATTTACCGTATTTAACCTACATATCAGTGGTATCGTCTGAACTCTTGTGACCTTTGCTGCGACGCCATCTTGGAAAAATGCGCAGATCTCGAAAATTCTTTATTTACCCGCAGAAAACGGAAATTTCGCCCGGAAAATTACATTTTCAAGAACCTAACACATCAGATACATGAATGAGTCTTCTGTCAAAAAGCTGCGGCCGTAATTTCGCCCAGTCCGACAGCTCAGAAATGACGACGTGCTGCGGAACCGAGACGAGTGTTTACAGCCACGTAAAAAATCAGAAGACACCATTTCTGGAAATACTTCGCGTCAAACTACGAAATTCTTTAATGTTTTCTTTATTAAAACACATTAAGGTTCTTGTTGAGCCCACGTTTTGGTGGCGCAGCGCGGAAATAAAAAGATTGTGAACCAGGTGTGGGCTGCCACGGCTCGGAGTTACGGCCGCTGATGTAAACAAAAGTACGCCGGCCACGCTGTGACCGCGGCCTGACCACGCGCAGTGACCGCTATCGGCAGTGTTGCCGTTGCGGCTGGACCGAAAATTGGCTGACCGCGACCACATTGGACAGGTGACCGCTATAGACTAATTCTTAATGCTTATGTCAATGGGAAAAATCCAAGGGACCGACAAAAAGTGACCACTATGGCCAGGTGACCACTATGTCCAGGTGACCGCTAACACAGGTTTGACTGTACATGAAGACTGGTAAACAGAAAAAAGACTAGTCATCTGACAAGTAAATGATAAACATCAATCTAAATGTCTTACGTTTCAGGAAATATTAGAGAATGGAAGATTAAGTAAAGGGCTGTCAAAAAAAGCTGCATTTGATTTTGAACGCTAATTCCCCACATTTGATGACTTTGTCCCCAGAGTTGCGAATGCTGGATACGAGGTGTCCAGACCCCCGGGGGACGTCGGGAAGTACAAGTCCATCCCGCATCACCACAGAGGGGAGGCCCAGTTCCTGGGGAGGTGAGTTATGGGGTCTGAATAAGGCTTAGTAGCTTAGGCACAGTTGCTTACCTGGGTTAATTATCTCGAGCCAAGTGAAAGTGTAAGATGCCCAGTGGTGTAACACAGAAGCTTCTGCATCTGTACTGAATAGCTGGTATAACTGTCCTTTCGCATAACACACCAGATTCTGTATTGTATAGCTGGTATAACTGTCCTTTGCATAACACACCAGATTCTATATATGTATTGTATAGCAGGTACACCTCACCTATCCCTTGACCTCTTTTTGGGTCGTTGGGGCACCATGACTAGTTGCTCCACCATCCTCCTCCACCTCACTCTGTCCTGCGCCGCTCTCATTGCTTCAGCTAGGCTTAGTCCTGTCTATTCTGGATTGTGTTGCTGCATGGTATAACCACCCTACGGCGTAACAGCTGGTTGTACTAACCTTTGCACATCAAACTGTAACCCTTGTTTAAAGCTATCTAGCGAGGATGACTTTCTGTCCTTGGTACCGGTGGTAACAAGTCGATGACAATCTTGTATTTTTTCCTCTCCTCAGGTGGGGTCTCCTGAAGCAGTCGAAGACGCGGAACTTCTTAGACGGGCTGAATAACATCGTGTACGACCCCCTCATCACGGTGCACCCCTTATACGTCAACATCACGGTGGACCTGCAGACCTTGGACGTGGACTACCCTGAGGAGAGCTAGCACAGGGGGGAGGGGGGGCGCTACTCTCTAAACTGCTCTGTCGTCCCGCGGTCCTCTGTGCTTAAGGCCCCATTCCGCGAGACGGCAATTGCGCTGCGACCTAGATTGGATCTGTGTAGCCCTTGATTTCATAATTTGAACATCATGCAAAATGTTTAAGTGTGACTGAAAAGACAAGAAAACACACAAGTGTAAATATAATCGTTTTTCTTGTATGAAATTCGATGAGTGCTCTGTGGAATTGATCGGTCGCAGCAAGGTCGCCGCCTTAGTGGACTGGGGTGTAACCCACAGGCCTGGTACGCAAGAAGGGTGCATGACGAAAATTTGCTCAGACATTTTTTGATGCCCTTAATACCTCACAGCAGAGGTGCAGCAACGTGTAAAGTAAGAGTGGTTGTATGTATGTATGTGCAAACGATGAAACTGTGAAACGTTGTCGTGTAAGTTATCTCTCTGATTGTAATTGTAGCCAAATGTTAGAAAGTAAACCACGGCCTTTTGGGGATTTGCACAGAGGATCCTGGGGTTTCAAAGTCAGTTGATGTAAAACTTTATAGAAGCAGGCTGCTATGAGTTAAACTGCAGTAAGTTAAAATCTGTCAGTCACCAAGAAATGCCTGAAAATGTCAAGCCAGGCTTGAACCACTCATGGGCAGTCTTTAGGGGTGCCTAAGTATTCAGATGGATTTTACGAAATTTGTACAAGTTCTACGGAATACATATGAATTTTACGGAATTCATATGATCCACTACAAAGAAACACACGAATTTTAAAGAATTCATATGATCCACTACAAAAAAATACACAGATTTTACAGAATTCATATGATCCACTACAAAGAAACACAGGAATTTTAAAGAATTCATATGATCCACTACAAAAAAATACACAGATTTTACAGAATTCATATGATCCACTACAAAGAAACACAGGAATTTTAAAGAATTCATATGATCCACTACAAAAAAATACACAAATTTTATGGAATTCATATGATCCACTACAAAGAAATATACAAATTTTACAAAATTCATATGATCCACTACAAAAGAATACCGGTATACCAATTTTATGGAATTCATACAAGTTTTACAGAACACATATGATCCTTACTAATGGTAAAACTCAGATGAATTCCATATAATTTGTATGTATCTTGGCAGTGGATCGTATGAATTCCGCAAAATTTATGTGTTTCTTTGTAGTGGATTGTATGAATTGCATAACATTCGTATGGATTACGTAAAAAATTTGTGTGAATACTTTAGTCACCCCTGGTCTTACGGCCGTGTCCAGGCTACCCTTGAAAGGTGGCCCCAGCTTGAAACTTCTCCCATTGTTAGTCTTGCCATACTGTGTATCTTAGACGTTTGTCGGTTTGATCACTTTGATGTCTCACAGTATTTCGAAGTGTAGGCAGCCAAGAAAGTTTTATGGTTGATGTTAGGCCACACCAATTTAATTTCTTGGTTAAGGTATTTTTTTTAATTTTAGCACAAGGACATCATGAAAACAGAAGGCTGTGGTGGAAACTTGCACCTGACCCTGTTCACTCCCAGAAACTGTGTGCACCAAAGTACAGACTTTCCTCTGAGATTCTGTTTTCATGTTGATTTTCCAATCTAGCATTTTTTTTTAAATTCCGTTAACCAAGAAATTAAATTTGTGTGGCCTTAGCCTCACTTTTTAACTCGACAAAAACAATATATATTGAACACTGTACTGCTGCAGTTGTCCACACATACATGTAGTTTAATTTGCAACTGCATTTTATGAGAAGATGCGGTCGTCCATCTGTGAATCTGTTGCTTCAAGCTTCTCATGGGCAGGTCGAGAGTGAGTCTGATAGTCAGGTACATTTGTAGATGCCAAACTCAATGGTCGTTGAAAGCTGAGGCATGCTGGGCGTCTGATACGGTCGTTCTCGTTAGCAACATGAGGATGGATAAGAAGCAATTATGTAAGTCTCCAAGCAGATCTAACTCGTGTTCTACGCATGTTTTTGAGGCTTTTCATACGTCTTTGTAAGAGAGAGAAAAAACTTAGACCAATGGAAAAACGTATCAAGCTTAGCAACTCAAAAACAAAAGCCAGGCACTGTTTGGTGGTTATAAATCATAGGCCAGAAATGTACATTTGCACACAAGTACTTCTTGTTTTTTTACTTAAAGTGTTCCGTAATGTTTCTATGTTGTTTGATGATGTGCGGCTAGGGACATTTCTTTACTGATGCATTGTCGAAAGTCGAATCAAAGAGTGCTAAAAACATATCTTCTCAGGCAGCTGTGACATGATCAGTTAGTTAACGCCGCTTTTCTTCGGATATGTTCTCGTGGGATCAGAGCTATGTAAATATTCTTTATTCAGATGTGATGGTATACCTTGTTTACTATATCAGTTATTAAGTTAAATGAGAAATTTCTTGAAGAGTACTTGAATGTATTTTTTATCCAAGATATACATGTATGTCCTAGTCCAGGACGGCTCTAAATTGTCAAACTTTGAGAAAATTTGCCCCATCACATTGGATACATATTTTTACGAACTAGACTTTCATCTTCAATGAAAAAAGCATTCTAGTCGATTGGGGAAAAATGTGCCCTGATAGAAAGTTAGGACCATCCCAATACAGTTGTTGTGCAAAGAGAAATACAGTCCAGTCCCTGGTATTCTCGTGTGTAAATTTGACAGCATCAGAGTTTGACATTTTAGCATCCAATAGGCATATCACAAATCTTAACGGGCAGACATACTGTATATCTTTTATCACATTATGTATTTTATGTATCTGCCAAAAATCTGTCCTGAAAGAAATTTGTAAGTTGTTAAGTTGTTCAGCGAACCAGCCTACTTAATTGTGTTACACTTGTGTTTAACATTGCTCGGCTTTGATTTACTTAAGAAAGCATCTTGGCTAAGGCTTCAAGCAGATATGGGAACTGCAGTTGTACGGAGAGTGATGTGTGGGGTAGAAATGCACTGTATCATCTAGGGTCTGTCTTGAAGTGGTTTTAGCATCTGTGCAGCCTCAAAGGCTAGTAGTATTACCTGGTGCTTTTTGTGTGTGCGTGTGCAGACTTTGATTCCCTGGCCAGTCTTCATGCATAGCTTGCCTGTTGTTTCAGATGTACTTATTGCTAGATTATCTTGTTGTCTCTGTTGTCTGATTGGCCTCTATCTTAACTTAAACATACGCATCATGTTGCCAATCATTGATCGTAAGTTAAAATGAATATGTTTAAGAGCTGTACTTTGTAGCTAGAGCCAAAGATATTTCTCTTTGCCAATCAGAAGATTTTAATGGCTACAATGCTTTTTCAAATTTGTACTTTGACAAAACAGCCTGCAAGCTGCAAATAGGTAGAAGCTGTGGTGACTTAATTTGTACTGTTGCTAAATGCTAATGCACTATAATCATGACATGCTCTCTGCACATTGCCAATCCTCACATGCTTAGAATTGCCCTCGTGCATTTGCAATGAACTCGCTTATTAACTGTAACACGATATTGCCATCCAATCATGTGATTAACGACCAATTAACATGTGAAGACTTAATTAATTAGGGACTTAATCATTATCCAGAAAACGAGCCGTTGCTTTGGTAAGCCATCTTAGATCTTGAAGTAGAAAGTTCCTAGACGGTACTGAGACTAAATTATAACACTTGCCTAGCTGCTCAGTGCATGGGATACTTACTGTACATCGATGTATGGTAATAAGAAATCATATCGTTTTGTAGACTTACTAGATCTATTACTTTGGAATGACACACTGTACCACTACACCTAATGTAGCCGTGTGATGATTACTGTCGCAAGACAGATGATCTGTTATACATGTCGTCTACCAGACGCCATTGGCTTGCTGAAAAAATTAGTAGTAGACATCGGTCAAATAGGCTTTAGTTCTGTGGCGTCGTGCTGGCCTAACGGTTAGGGTGTTTGGCCCAGAACCCAGAGGTGCCGGGTTCAAATCTCCTGACATGCCACCGATGTGCTCTTGGGAAAGGCACTTGACACTTTCCGGTCTTCGGTTGGGGAGGTAAAAGCTGAAGTGGAAGGAGAGGGTTGAGCTCCACCTTCCAATACCATGCCCTAGACACAGTGGATTAACAACCCACTGCCCCTACAGCCTCATAAAGGCTATGGGACTACCTTTACCTGCACCTACCTTTTTATGTTTTAGTCCATAGCCAGTTAACTACGTCCTTAGCCTATTTGGCCAACTTCTACTATTTCTTCCAGCAACCCATAAAATCTGGTAGACACTACATACTTATTAGGATCTGTAATTACCTTTATTGTCTTCAAAGCAGTTTGTTGATGCATATGGTGAATACATGTAACTATGTACTATGGCAATGAGGTGGTTGTGACATGTCCAGCTGTGTGCATGTTACAATGTATACATACAATGCAGCCCCGCTCACCTGTTATGCTATAGTTTAGAGCAGCTGAACTGTGTAGATAGGCCAACATTTTGGTGACGTCTCGGCCAAAGAAGTCTTGTTGCCATCTGTGCATGATTTATTTTGACTGTAAGAGTTGTTTTGATACAACAGGTGGCTACATGTAAATGCTATATACAGGATGGCAGTGCAAGGTGGTCAACCTGAGGTTAGGCTATAATAATAATAGTGCTTTTAATGTTAGTAAGTGATGTGAATGATGTGTTGGCTTTGCTTAGCAAGAAGCACCATATATGCAGAGGAAGGGGCGAAATTTGTAGGTTCTATGACTTTTTTGAAATTGGAAATAGGGCATGTAAACTAACATCTGTGCCCAGCTAGCCGGCTGAAGTACAGTTCGTGTAAAATGATCGAATCTTGAAATATTTTGTGTATTCTAAGGACATGGGACCCAGTCTTAATAACGTCAAACTCAACTACTGACAATACACAATTTGTGTGTGTGATGAGAGTCAAAAGGGAGAAGCCAAACACACACAAATGCATAGCCTCTGATGCAGACCCAACCAACCATATACAGTTTTCTGACCAAGTTCTGATTTAGCTCACCTGCAATCTGATGTCAGTAAGCAATTAGAACCCGGTGGCTATCAGAAAACGTCTTTTTTTCAAACATTAATAGATTCATCAGGTTGGTAAGTCACTGAATAAAAAGACAACCAAGTGTTTTATTCAACCTCCGTTTCAGTGACCGTCTGTCACCTTCTTCATCCGGGCAATTCTAACCAGTTCACTTCTGTTAGTAGCGACACCTATAGCTGCAGTGCAAAGTGAACCAGTCAGAATTGCCCTGAGCCGAGGGAGGTGACAGATGGTCATCGAAATGTAAGTTGTATAAATCACTAGGTTGTGTACAAACAAAGAGTCTTTTTATTCTGATTGAAGAAGAATTGACCAAAAAACGTCTGATGGGGTCTGCAACAGAGGCTACACAATACCTTTACTGCAATAGCAATGCCATGGAGAGATTGCCTGTCTGTCCTGGACCAATGACAGAAAGACTGACATATCTGGCGTCCCGTGTCCGTGATGCTGCCCCAATGATTCTGCCCATAGGAGGCTGTCTGTGTCTGTGCTCGTACCGTGGCTGTCACGCAGCGTACTTAGCTGTCCTGGTGTACATGCTTTTTTAATCGCTAATAATAAAGGTAGACATATCAAAAGATACGAGACTCAGTGTTTCTATATTATGTAATACATGTGCTGTTTCCCAGGCAGATAGTAGCCTCCACCAACCTAAGGGGTTATGAGTACAGCAAAAATAGGGTGATTGAAAGGCAAAGACAGATCTAGAGAGAGCCAGCACTAAGGCCACACCAATTTAATTTCTTGGTTAATGGATTTTTGTTTAAATCTTAGCATGAGGACATCATTATAACAGAAGGCTGGTGTGAAAACTTGCACCTGACCCTGTTCACTCCCTGAATCTGTATGCACCAAAGTACAAACTTTTCTGTGAGATCCTGATTTCATATTGATTTTCCAATCTAGCATTTTTTTTTTAAATTCCGTTAACCAAGAAATAAAATTGGTGTGGCCTAAGGGTAACATAACTGCATGGGCATACGTGACCTTACGGTGGCCAAACTCCCCTTGTTGAATTCACCCTGTAGCCAGCATAGTAAGTCTGGTAGAGACTAATTGAACTTAGTAGTTAAGTATTTGTGCTACATTACTTCAGGTTTGCTATGTTAGTTTAGCGATTACGGGGTCTTTTTATAAATATGAATTGGTATTGAATTTTTATGAGTTGAATGTGTGATAGTTTGTGCCATTTGTTAAAAATACTAAGTAGAGAGAACGCTAGCGACCCCAAAAAACACCCCTCCCAATAAAATGGTATGGCTACCCTGCGACGTCACAAAATCAAGGTGGCAGCCACCACACATGCCAACGAATCCAACAAATGTTTTGCTATGCAAACCTGTAATAGGGAGGCGTACCTAAATGTAACATCAGATACAGAGAAGGTACAGGTTCAGACTTGATTTGACTTGAGCATATTTATTGTCATATGGCATGAAGCCAATTGGCATAATCTATAGACTTTTCAAAATTAGTGCATAATAAAAATATACAATACTGTGTACAAAATGTTTCTAAAACCAGTTAATCTAACAGATGTGCCTTTTTCTTCTAAATTGATTCTTTCAGCTCACAAAAGTCAATATAATTTCAAGTTGATAATTGAAAAATGGCCTATACCAATTTTTTTTTCGTTACAGATACATGTATGTACATATAGCAATTTACCTTTCCTTTAAATAGCAAATACTTTATACTGAAATTATGATTTCTTAAAAAGGTTTAAAAAATCTTTTTGTTTCTAAAATAACCTTCCATAAAGCTCTCTTTTGTCATATCTTCAGCAGTCAATACATTCATGATAAATTACAAATCTCACAAACCATCAATCTTCTGACACATCACTTGCTTCCTTTTCTTTAAACAACTACATGTAGCAGATCTAAGTAGAGATATGTTAGATTCTCAATCTATTGCACAAATTGGTCTTACTAGTTGGATGCTAAATCTTGTAATGTTAAAAGTGAATGGATATTCTTTTCATGTAAATTATTACACATTTATATGATTATAAATGACTTAAACTCTGTGATTTCTGCTCGAGCTTTATAACAAGCATCACACACAATGATCCATTGTCTAAATTATTCTGCCTTTGTCTTTTTCATTTAACAAGGACAACAAGCAAAGGTGAGGTTTTTACAGAATAAAACATGTCAGGATAGGTATTGCAGAATCAGGTTGTTAGGATGGTCTCCCCTTCATAAATCCAAAATTTCAAGTCAATCCATTGATTTAAAGTGACATGAATCAAATTTTAAAATTTATGACTGTCTTTTCAGGGAATTTTTTTCAATCTATGAGCTCCGATCAGGATCTCTACTAATACTGGTAGAAACGGCCATTCTACCAAATTGCAGTCTCTACCCTGAAATATATATCCACACAAACTACCACATCTACAACACCAAATTTTCACTGATTAGCTCCAGTCTTTGTCAAGGTTGTGTTGTTGGCAATTTCAGTTCATTTTTGATTCAGAATGGCTTCTATCAACACAGATCTGACTGTCTTTTAAGGGACTACTATAGTATCTTTAAATTTACCAATTCTGATCAGGATCTATAGATTGCAGTCTTTCCAGATTGTTACCCTGACATGTACATATATCCACACAAACTACCACACTACAACACTTCAGGCTCCCAGGGGAAGGGTTCTTTCTCTGACTTGAGGGTGATACGCTGCAGACCAGGGCGGATTTTCATGATGGCAGAGACCGTGTCCTTCGCCAGCACGCAGTAGACGTGGAGCTCCCTCAGCCGGTGGCTCTTTGTTACAAGCTGTAGGAGCTCCTGATCCAGCTGGGGGCTGGGGTGCGTGTGTAGCACTAGGACTTCTATCGTTCTGTAGTAGTGTTCGCAGCAGAACCGCACCAGGTACAGGAGAGGGTGCCAGTTTTCCACGCGTAGCACCGAAACGGGGATCTCAGGTTTCAGGAGGACGGGGATCCTCGACGTCGGACAGTAGTCGCCGAAGATCAGCGACACGCGGAGCGCCCGGTTGTGCTCCGTCAGCGCTTTCCAGAACTCGGATTCCCACACCTTAGCGAATCCCATCTTGTCGTCCTTCTGGCAACACACCGAGAGGTGCTGGAGAGGAGTCCGCTCTTTGTCAGCGAGAGCTGTCAGTACGTCCTCAGACAGGCTGTAGTAGTGGACTCTCAGGTCTACCAGTTTGGTACAGGTCGAGATGATCTTGAGAAGACAGTCTGACGACACCTTGCAGACCAGAGAAGCATTCTGGATGTTGAGGAACCTTAGGTTAGGGTTGTTCTCGGCAAGTGGAAGGAAAAGTTTGTCCGAGTAGGCGATAGACAGCTTCCCTAGATCCACGTGTTCCAGGGTTGAGATGACGTTACAGCGGGTGGGAGGGGGGCCGAACAAATCCTCGATGGCCTCGTGCATCTCTTGCCCTGCGTAGAAGTACGGATTCATCCCCGAGAAGACGACGATGAACCGTTTGAGCCGCCTTTCCGGTAGCCGCGCCAACTCGTTGATGAAATCGCAAGTGATTTTCCTGTTGACGACATCCTCCTGGTTACAGTCGATGTGGACAGTTCTGAAGTGTGTTCCGTACCGCTTGAGACACCTGTAACAGCCATGACTTGTAATTAATGATGATTATGTGATTAACAAGAGGAATTACTGTATTCGAATCCTTATACTTTTAACCCTGTAGAGAACTACCTTGTTTTGGAGTAAGCATATAGGTTTTCATGGCGTCAATGACACTAATATATTATATCAGAGAGAAATCGAACTGGTTTGGATCTTGGTTCTGAAGTGCGTCCCATACCGCTTGAGACACCTGTAACGGCCGTGACATGTGACATCAGTAATAATTAGTGACAATTAGTAGGTCATGTGATTAACTAGACCACATGGGGGTATTACTGTATATTGTACTCGCATAGTAGCACCTTGTGTTGGATGTCCCCGACGGAGAAACGCCTTTTAAAATGCCCACTTTGGACAGTTGCCTGTCCCTGGTCATAAATGAGGATAATGAACACCTTAACAAACGGCAACAATAGCCTGGGATGCCTCAAACGCCTGGAGTGCCGACAGAAATTATACACGTCTTTGTTGAGAAAAAATCTAACTGGTTTGACCCTTCGCTTATACATGTAATAAGTAATATAGACGCTAAGATCCAAATACCCAAACCGTACCCACCCCAGCCAGCGGACGTCCTTCTCGGAGTGGAAGGTGACTCTAAGGTGTCGCCAGAGCAGAGGGGAGTTGAACACTCGGTTCCAATTTCGACAGACAGCGCCGGCGTGGTGGCGGTGGTGGATGGGGAGGTACGAGAGGATTTCGATGATGATGTGGTCCGTGATGTTTTCCCATGATTTCTCCTCCATGACTTTAGTGTTAGTTCTTAGTGATGCTTATAATCACCTGGATTAATAAAGATTTGGGGAAATAAAAAGGAGTTTAGAACTGTTCATCGAGCCTTACAATTCCTCAAAAGGGAAATAGGGCAAACTTTGATTTCTTTTATGAAGCTGACATTCAGTCTGTTCTCCCAGGATTTCTCCGCCATGGTTTTCATTTGCTCTTGAGAATGAAACAAGGTGAAAGAAGATGCTTAGAAGCACCTGGATGCACAAACATTTGGAAAAGTGAAGAAGAGTTGATTTTCATAACCTCAAATTTTACAATTTAAAATTGAATATCACGACCATATCATGTCTAGAACAGGAGATATCAAAACTGGAAGTTCTGCTGTAGTACCTTAGAAAGCCACTTGGAGGTATTATCTAACTTGACCTTCGTTTTCCCGACCCCTACCAACCCCCCAATTATTTTACGGATCCAAATTTCACAGCTTCTCCATAATTTTATGCTGCCCAGACAGAAATACACAAGAGTAAATGTAACAACGTACAACGATCCACCAGTCAAACCCTTTATAAACACGGAAAAATAATCTTACCGTAGAGGGTTCACGAGCTGAGTACTTGTTCTCTCGCCCTTAGGCAATATAACCGTTGTGTCATCGGTCTAAAGTACACTATGACGTTATACAAGTTGTTGTTATAGGAAGGCGGAAGGGGGAGGGGGGCATGATGTCATAGACCTGGTATTTTCACGTTTCAGACCGAAGTGGTTCAAGATGGCACTCTGTCTGTGGCTTGGCAGGGGATTTGTTCTGTAAGTGAGACTTGATGAGGATTTCACGGTCGGAGAGGTGTGTATTGTTTTAAAGACAGAAACGCTGAGCTGTATGTGGGAAAAGTGCCGAACGGAAAGCCAGAGCGAGTAAACCACCCCTCTAAAACAGTGGACGCTTCCGAAAGACGTCATTTTTGCTCTCGAACCCAGGAAAATAAAGATGTGTATGAGAAAAAGGCTCATGATGTCCAGTTACCCATTTGAAATGTAATCTTTATGCCCTAGTTAAGTCTATTTCTATATTTTCATTCATAGAAACGTTTTCTTAAACAGATAATAAAGACCAAACAACTGCATAATGCGATGTGCTCTGAGAACGAGACTACCAAAATGGCGGAATCTTTGAAAACGAAGAACTGGAGAAGACGATCAGTGCATGGGGTTTGTTTTATGATGACAGTGCATTGAGTTATCACTAGACAGTGTGGATACTGGCAGACATGGGATCCAACAAAGAGGATATTAATCTGACACCACTGCTGAATAAGCTCGGTAAGTGGCTGAATGTTGTTTTTGACAATACGTTTGCCCCCCTCCCCCTTACGTTTTGTATGTCCAGAATATACTGTATTCCGTTTTCCGTCCAAGTCGAATTTCCACACGCAAATCAAGGGTGCCTGTAGCTACAGACTTGTAGTTACATACTAAAATGAATGAATCTGATGAAGTTTGAATATGTCAAACTGTCTTTGGGATGTTTGTGTTAATTTGTTTTGGTACAGATGCATAAATGTCCTTGTGCAAATCATTCTGAAACAAGATTTGAATTCTGATGCATTTTTTCCATTGTTTTGTAGAGTTTTTCAAGTTGGTGTGTAACAATAAAAAGCAGTTATACCTGCCATATAGATACAGAAAGTACAGTCCAACTTAGTTTCACAACTTTAAGATTTGCATACAAGTTCATCATCATTTTCCCCAGGCCATGATCTGGAGGAGATCCGAGTGCGCGCGCTGCTGACCATCCAGAGTAAGCTGGAGCACGGCGTGGTGTGTGTTAGATCTAGAGTAAGGGTTAGGGTAGCTGTAAGCGTGGTTAAAAATAAAAGCTAACCTTTCTGTCCCCAGGGCATGATCTGGAGGAGATCCGAGTGCGCGCGCTGCTGAACATCCTGAGTAAGCTGAAGCATGGTGTGGTGTGTGTTAGATCTAGAGTAAGGGTTAGGGTAGCTGTAAGCGATGTTTAAAGCTAACCTCTCTGTCCCCAGGGCATGATCTGGAGGAGATCCGAGTGCGCACGCTGCTGAACATCCTGAGTAAGCTGGAGCATGGTGTGGTGTGTGTTAGATCTAGAGTAATTATATATAAGGGTTAAGGTAGCTGTAAGCGTGGTTTAAAGCTACCCTTTTATCCCAAGGGCATGACCTTGAGGAGATCCGAGTGCGCGCGCTGCTGAACATCGTGAGTAAGCTGGAGCACGGCGTGGTGTGTGAGGCGGACCTGGTGCAACAGCGCCCCCTACTGATCCGGCTGCTGGAGTGGTTCAACTTCCGCTCCTGCCCCCTGCAGGAGGAGGTACTGGGGCTGCTGAACAGGCTCGCACAGGTTTGTTAACTGTGTTTATTCATGACTAGCCAAATCTATCATTTTTACTTGAACCTTTGTGTATATGACATACAAGGACCGCATCTCCAATACTGAAGTATTCCAGGCTCAGTATTCAATAGAGTCAAGCAAAACATCGGTTCGTACGCAGACCTCCTTACCACAGTAAAGAAAAGAAAACCGAAGTGGTATTGTCACATGTCACCTTCATCAGGACTAGCCAAAACTATCATGCAAGGAACCGTATCCAGTGAATAAGACAGAGAGGTAGACAACGGAAAAGATGGGAGGATGATATCAGAGAATGGACAGGCATGACACTACGCGAAACATTAAGAAGTCATTGTTGTGCCAAGGAAGGTAGCAGAGACACTACAAAGCGTTGACAAGTAATTGTTTTGGGTTTATACACAAAGAAACTTAACCAATTGTGTCCAATGTCTCTTCCCAGCACTCCTCAGCAGTAGAAATCTTGGTGTCGCTCGGCGCGGTCGCGTTCCTGTCGCAGCTGAGGAAGGACATTTCCGCGGAGCTACAACCAATCACAGACCAGATTCTAAACCAGCTGCTGATGCTGCCTCGCCCTGGACCAGAGGAGCACAGCAGGGAGTGTATCTACCAGCACAGGGCCGCCAAGTTTAGCTCTCCACTCTTAACAGGTCAGTATCAACCTTTGCACATGTTCACGTAACACAACCCCACAGCTTGACCATCTGATTCAAATTCCGTGGATTCGTGGGCCAGATCCTAGGGTTGGACCCAGCTCTGACAAGTCGTAAGGGATTCGTCATTTCTGACGGTGACGTAAATCCGGCGGCCCAGTGTATGAGGGAGCTTCAGGTATAAGCCTAAATAGTGTCAAACCTCTAAAATAGTGACCCAGGGAGCTTGGACAAAAGTTGAATTGCACTACTACTAAAGTTGCCTTACTAATACTAGTACTGATTTGGGTGAAAAGCCTGGTTTTAAAGCCCGGTGATTTCAATCACAGAATCAAGTATCCCACCCATGCAAGAAGACACACAGCCCAAACAGCTGACAGCGGCGTCAGACTCGCTGATGAGTCAGCAGAACTGCAGCGTGAACAGCCAGGCGGGACAGCACGGACAGCTGCTGTACATGGAGCCCAAGGTCGGCTACTTCCGCAGGGACAGCGGCAGCACAGCAACCCTCATGGCAAACCTCGAACAGGAACAACAGGAGCAGGTTGTGGGGACTGGTGGGTTTTACTCCTCCTATTGTGCATAAGTAGACTGATCCAACTTTACTGCATTTTACACTTCTTATTGTTATATCTATTCATAGGGAGTAATATTTGTTATCAGCTTTTGCTAGAATGAGGAAGTCATTTTTTTCAGATTTGATTTTTCAAATCATAACTGAGATATCCACCCACTCTGCATTATCCTTTTGTGATTAGTATGATACATGTATTAGTGATGGACTATTAAAGACTGTCACCTTCTGTTGTGACCTCAAGTCATATATACGTAGTAGAAGGTACATGTATACAATTTCTAGGAAGTTTGACCAAATAAGGTAAAACAGAGGAAATACTTTTTGCGAGTAAACATGTCCATGATCTCCCCCCCAGGCCTGCCCTCCCCAACCTGTCTGAGGTTCTCCACCTTCCCCTGGCTGACTCTCACCCCCACAGACAGGCATGTGCTAGCTGCCACTAACAGGTAAAGTCAACATTCTTCTTATATTGGACACTGCTTTGAATCTCATCTACTAAGAAGGAAGTCCTGTTAGATTTACTTCACTTCCAATGAACGCTTAATTAGTAGCAACTGTTAGAAACAGACAAGGGCTAACAAGACTTGATTTGTTGGCAGGATATAGCAACGTTTTGGAAGCAGATGTAAGCTAACAATGTAACATAAACATGACTAGATTGCAGGCTACTTTAGAATCATATGTTGAGTGCAGTTACCATTTTTTGCAGTCATGTTTCTCTACATTAAGTCACACATGGAATCAAAGTAAAAACAACAACAGTGAAACTGTGGACGGAAGTGTGAATACTGGTGAGAGCCTTAAGCTTGGTGTTATGACTTAATATGTAATAAGCAACCACAAGAAGCTTGAGATGTGTTTTTTCCTGTCCGTCAGGTCCCTGAACAGCGGGAACCCCCAGCTCGTGACCAGCTCCTGTGAGTTCCTCAGCAACGTGGTGTTCTACGACTTCCCCGCAGAAACCTTCCTACAGAGGCCCGCCATAGTCAAGGTATACAATTTGGGGCTTTTGTCATTATTCTATGTTCTATATTCTATTGAACACGATTTGGAGCTGAACGAGGTTGGTAGAAGGCAAAAGAGACTCACCTCATGCCAAACTACAGCCTTCACCTGCACTATATGTGGCAAACTCTGGAAGAGTAGAGCTGGACTAGCTACCCACGGTCGAGTCCATCAACGTTGAACAGATCGTCCGACAGGATGAAAAGAAGAATATGATGATTATGTTTATAGTAAGTTTTTAGATACTTAGTTGTATCAATTGTAATTCTACCAATCAGTTTTTAATTCCACGTGTATAGAAATGAAAATCTAAAAAAGCATGCAATTCAGCCATCATGCTCCAAAATGCTCTAATAAAGTTGTGCAAAAAAACAAAATTCATTCATTCATTCGTATCAGTACTCAGACTGTGTGTGATTCTCTGTCAGAAACTTTTATAAACTATCCTTTGATACAAACCTGTATCTCTGAGAAGACCGAGTGAGGGGACAGATAAAATCTGCTCTATGTGGACAGCTGATCACTATTATAATAGTATAGACGAGACTCTGCTCTGGTGACCGTACCTGATAACTGAATCTGGTCCTCTGCCCATCCAGACCCTGGTGTCCTTACTGAAGGTGCCAGCTGATGGAGGTCACGACCCTTCCCAGGGTGCCGTTCTGTGTCTGCGGAACCTGTGTGTCCATCTGCAGGCCAGGCTGGCCTTCTACCAGGACCCAGCTCTCTACTGCCCCAAACAAGGTAAGCCTTCTACCCAGGACCCAGCTCTCTACTGCCCCAAACAAGGTAAACTTTTGAGGGCTGAAAGGCTTTTGTGGGAAACACATTCAATTTGTTCTTTTTTTATTCAAATTATCATCATGCCTCCGTTTCAAGGCAAGATATAGGGAGGTGGCATACAGAAGAAGAGGAAATTGTGGCGGTCCACTGCTTGCTAGTCAGTTGTTCCATACCAGTTTGATGACTTGGGTTGTACCCTATCTTGTATAGTAACCAGTATTACACTCCTGTATTACAGATCATATGTCCCATGCTAGCTCCATAGTTAGATGTTATGTGCATCGAAACCTGCTACTTGTACTTGTTGAGCAACTGATTTTTGTCCTGTATTCCAGACTACCTGTCCCAGGCCAGTTCCACAGCGATGTGTAATGTCCATGTAGAGTAACTGCTGCCCTGTCCTGTATTCCAGACTACAGTGATGTATAATATAATGTTCATGTAGAGTAACTGCTGCCTTGTCCTGTGTTCCAGACTACCTGTCCCATGCCAGCTCCACAGTGTCCACGGAGATGAGCACCCCCACCCCCCAGTCGGGCTCCCAGCACTCCGCCACGGAGGAGACTCCAGACAGGCCGAGGGGGGACGGCAGGGACAGGAACACTCCCTCATCAACGTAGGGGCTGTCTTGTTTGTTTGTTTTTTTGTTTGTTTGGTTTTGTTTGTTTGTTTGAACACACCCTCATCTATGTACAGGCTGTCTTGCTACATACAGTAGTCTTTTGCAGTGCAGTTTACGTGTGTGACAGGGTGACATTCATACCTAACCTTTTAACTAGATCGTCGACATCTCACTCTATCTTGGGCAGCAGTGTGAGATCAGCGGTGAAGGATCTGGAACCGGAGGATCTGCTGGCTCTGCAGTTCAGTCAACTCAGTTGCTCATAAAAATCTGAGCAGCAAATTGAGATGTTCCTCACCTTATCAACGTGTTTTTTTTAACTCTTTTCTTAGATCGTCGCCATCTCACTCGGTCTCGGCCAGCAGTGTGAGATCAACACTGACGGATTGCAGTTTTTGTTTGACCTGTCTATAGATCCTACCTAAAAACCTGGTCGTGTTGGCATAACGGTTAGAGACTACCTTTACCTTTTTACTAAATCGTCCCTGTCTCACTCGATCACGGCCAGCAGTGTGAGATCAGCGGGGAGTGATCCCATGGAGGATCTGGAGCCGGAGGATCTGCTCGCCCTACAGTTCAGCTTATTAACATGTTTTTTAACCCTTTTACTAGATCATCCCCATCTCACTCGGTCTCAGCCAGCAGTGTGAGATCAGCGGGGAGTGATCCCATGGAGGACCTGGAGCCTGAGGATCTGCTCGCCCTGCAGTTCAGCTTCTTAACTTTTTTTTAACCCTTTTACTAGATCATCCCCGTCTCACTCGATCACCAGCAGTGTGAGATCGGCGGGGAGTGATCCCATGGATGATCTGGAACTGGAGGATCTGCTCGCCCTGCAGTTCAGTCAACTCAGTTGTTCATAAAAGTCAAATTAAGATATATCCTCAGCTTCTTAACTTGTTTTTTTAACTCTGAGCAGCAAATTGAGATATTCCTCACCTTATCAACGTGTTTTTTTAAACTCTTTTCTTAGATCGTCGCCATCTCACTCGATCTCGGCCAGCAGCCTGAGATCAACAGTGACAGATTGCAATTTTTGGACAACCTGTCTATAAATCCTGGAGAAAAGCCTGGTGGTGTTGGCGTAACAGTTAGAGACTATATACCTAACTAACTATAACTAACATGTATATGCCTTTATCTTTTCTTAGATCGTCCCCATCTCACTCGATCTCGGCCAGCAGTGTGAGATCGGCGAGTGATCCCATGGAGGATCTGGAGCCGGAGGATCTACTCGCCCTGCAGTTCAGCCAGCTGAGCCTGCCGCAGTTCTGCACGACCCTGCTGGCCAATGGGCCGGCCCTGCTGAAGTCACATGACCCTGCAGCCGTGACGCAGGTGTTCATTTATTTTATTTTGTTCACGTTCATTTAACAAGCTTAAGCATTGGACAAGATGCACAATTAAACTCTAACTTAAAGTAACAGGAATGACCAAAACAAACTGACACGAACCATATACCAGCTCTCACTCTATCATGTGTTTTGTGCCATGTATATGTAATGATAAACATGTATATTGATAGATTTATTAGGACTTATATTATGTAATCTATATCTCTGTTATATTTTGTCTGACCCCTACCTCTTCCCTCATGACCTCAATGAAAAGTGGCCTGCAGGCTGATTTGAGCCTCTCATGAATAAATAAAGTGGTACATACTGCACTCAGCATTGGGAAAGAGTATGAATGTAGCTTAACACACACCACTAGCAGTGGAATAGCCCCCTGCTGTAGTGATTGATCAAAGTTGAGTGGCCCAAGGCCTACTGAAATGGCAATGGGCGTCATACATGTACTACGCACCATCTGGGCTGTGACTAACATAACAATGATCGGTAGCGAAGCCGCATTGCAATACATTTCGTACTAGCTAACGAAAAAGTGTCATGCTTCGTCCTCAGTCTGAGGTTTGAAAGCTTTACCTTACATAACATGTTGTCTGTTGAGGTGTTGGAGCTGCTACAGAGGGCTGCGGGGCTGATGGAGGAGGCTCTGACTCCGGAGGTGTGGGAAGACCAGAGCACGGTCGCAGCAGAACTGGTCAGAGGAAACTTTCTCTATCTTATCTATCTATAATTGATTTATTCAATAGGCTTTACAGAACCAATCTGGGAAGTGATGGCAACAGTGGCTCTTATGCGGGACCAGCACCTCCAGCAGAAAATTACTTATCATAGAACTATTCAGTAAAACAATATCATAGCTGGATCCTCTTAATTAATAGTATCAATTATGATGATATTACATGAAATTCCAGTTAACCACGTTCATTGCACTACAAGTTATTCTGTTTCAAACACCTTTTGATTGGATTCATCTTTCTTACCAAATGTGCATTGATTTTGATTTTGAATGAGTCAGAAAATTTGTTTAACAACACCCCCCCCCTCCTACAGGTTGAAGAGTTGATAGAAGCTCTAGACAACACTGGGGAGGTCCTACACTTCCACAACATGCAGAGCAGGGGACCCAGAACCCCTGAGAACGAGGTCACCCACCACAGGATGGTGTACACGGCTCTGGCCATCCTCACAACACATCTGCTGCAGGCATTCGTGCCGCTGGAGAAGGTTAGCACTGACCCTTTCCCAGGGCTGTCTCCAGAACCTGTCCCTCCGTCCCGGGACGGAAATTTGCTTGCTTTGGACACACAAAAATCTTACCTTGTCTGTCCCAAAATCTGAAAAAATATGACATTAAATTGACGAAAATGTATCTTCGTAAGCTTAAAATGACGAATTTAACAAGGAGAATTCAAAACATTGACTCTCAAACAATGAGTGGGACGGAAAAAGACTGAAAAGCTGGAGACCGCCCTACCCTTTCCTAAGGCCTATTAGGCATATGCAGTTATCTGATCCATTGGCTAGAAGATCATCTAGCAGATTATCCTGGGTACCATCCTCCATAGTAACCGCTGGCTCAATCTTTTTGCTTGTGCCATTGGAAAAGGTTAGCATCGACCCTTATGTAGATAGCCACATATATTAGAAATAAAGATCAGGTCATCTATATTGTACTATGTGACAGAAGTTTAACTTTTTAGTAGATAATTGAGTAATAGAAAATAAGTTAAACAATGTAAAGATTGCTTGCTATCCGTGGTTAGCACCCACCACAGGCATTCGTGCTACTGGAAAAGGTTAGCATTGACCCTTGCCTAAAGACTCAAATATAATTATAAGAAATAAAGCTCAGACCTTGGTGAAGGTTAGATATATCAATTCAGAGTTTTGCTTTAAAACGGGGCTACTCCAGTTACTGTATTCCGTTTGGTCAAAGTCAAAAGACAGTGAATGCAGTCTGATTTGTGTGACAGTTTACAAGTTCTATCCAGTCACCTTTATCTTTTTTTTTACCTAAACTTTCCAGGCTGCTGACATTCTCCCAGAGAGCCTGGGCTCAGCGCTGGCCCTGCTGGCCATGGACTCCAGTTTCCAGACGACCCACCCCGCGGCGCACGAGGTCGTGGTTGCGTACGTGGAACAGACAAGCGAGGACGACTATCAGCTGTACAGCCGCGCGCAGCACGTCTGTACTTCCATCAACTGCAGCGTGCAGTTTGTCAAGGACCAGAACTTTGAGGTAATGTTTTCAGAACACGTTGAGATCCGCTTTGTTTTGTTAGTATTGCACACAAGGTAAACAGCCTCATAGCATAACACACAAGGCTTGTACAAGCTGCAGGTTTGTTTGATCCACTCGCATCTGTAGTTCCATCAACTGCAGGGTGCAGTTTGTCAAGGAGCAGAACTTTGAAGTAATTATCAGTTTTTACTGTCACTTATTTTAGTATCTATTTGCAGGGTCATTATGTTTTGTCAGTGTTTCTTGTAGTCTTTATCCAGGGGTACCTGAGTTTTATCTATTGCAATACATTTAGTTATTAATTTTAAAGTTAGTAAATACAGTAGAGATATTTAATTTAGTCAAAACTTGCTTTTTTGTAAGTTTGTTTGCAGCATACATTATTAATGAGGCTGATTTGTTTGTTTGTTTGTTTATTAGGAATCTCCATTAGTTACATTGAACTATTCTTCCTGGAGTCCTCTACACACAATCGAATAAAATACATAACAACAAATTATACAGATAATGTTGATCAGACAACTAGCATAAATCAATCATTAACGTTCTTAACCTTATCATATTATGCAATACATTAAATTACTCATAACGTCAATCAATCAATTCATCATTATCCTCATTCAATTAACATAAACAGAAACATTATTATCATATTATATCATACATGTACATAATATTATCATATATTGGATATTGTGGAGGTCAGAGGTCATGAAATATACGGATGTCCTATAGTCAAGTTAACCACCATGAGCTGATAGGTGAGTTTTTATGTCTTTGAGTTTTTGTCCAGGACCAGATTTTTACTTTGAATGCACATGGATTTGAGGATGTAATGTGAATTGGTAGAGTGTTGTATGTTCTGATAGCTCTGTATAGGAAGGTTCGAGTAATGGCATTAGTTCTGGGTTTGGGTAGCAGGAATGCTCCTTTCTGTGCTAGTCTGGTGTTGTGAGAATGTGCGGTGTTAATTGTTTTTAAACGACTGAAAATGCATTTTGGCTGTTTTTCCTTTACTACTTTATGGAATATGTTGATAGTGCCTGTGAAAAGTCTTTCTTTTACTGAGGGCCAGTTTAACTGATTATGTAGTACATCTAGGTTTGCGTCAAAACATGCACCTGTTGCCAGCCTAGCTGCTCTATTCTGGATAACTTGCAGTTTGTCTAGGTGGGTCTGAGGCGATGATGACGTGAGTACTAAGCCGTAATCTAGGTGAGATAGGACCAAGGTCTGTATCACAGTTTTCAACATGTTGGTAGTGATAATCATTGTTAGTCATAGCCATCCTCTTCTTGTTGTTGTTAACCTTCTCTCTGCTGCCTAACCCTGTAATTGATAGAGAACCTGTAGCCAAACAGCTGCTTCGGTGTGCTAAGGGTGAAGAATTCGTGTCTTTTTCCAGGGAGGCCGCTCCTTGCAGGACATGGTTGAGCTGGCAGAGGGCGCTTTAAGCAGTCTGTCGTACCACCAACACCTGGCACTCGTGTCACAGTTCGTCCGCCTGTGTTCAGACATGTATGTACTACATGTATTCTTCTATTTGTACGATTTTCCATTAAGAGATGAGTTTTAAGACAAGATCATCACTATGACACCTTTGATTACAGTGAAAATCACATTCACACAAAGCATGTACCTGCCTTAGAATTAATGTAATATGGAACAGAAATATTTTCAGTCCCTTTGAAACATGTATGCATTCACTTTATATTATGAAGTGATAAGTTAACTAACACCATAACCACGATCATATGAAACACAACAATGCCTCTGCAATGGTTATGATTCTGTCCCCAGGTGTAAGCCGGTCCATGCCAACCCCCAGCTTGTCCAGGACTGCACCAAGGTGCTGCTGAAGTTCCTTGCTCACCCGGAGGAGGCAGTACGGCACACCGCCTACCAGACATGTCTCAACACTGTCAAGGTAACATCAACACTTTCGTTCATTTGTTTGTTTGTTTAGACCCTTGTTGTGCCTAGTGGAACAGGTTTCCTTGCTGTTTCTGTAGCAGGATGTATCATTACAGGAAGGGGTAGCTATCCCTTCTCATTAAACGTGCTCGAGGCACCTCTTCGAACATGGGGCCCTCATTTTACGTCCCTTCTGAAAGACGGCGTAGCCCCACCCTAGATGTCCTAAACAGATGAGTTACAGATGAACAAATTTATATCAAAACAGATAATATTTGCTCGTCTAAGCCAACTTAGCCAACAAGTACATTCGTATCTTTGTTCTTTTCCAGCACTTGAAAGAAACAAAAGTTTAGCACATATCAGAAGGTTGCTCAAGATTTTTCCTTTCACTTTGATCCTTGACAGGAAGTCCTGGGGATCAGCCGTGCCGCGGAGACAGCATCGCTGTCCTGCCGCTCGGTGCTGTTCCTGGTCGACCCCCATGTGCTGTACCAGATCTGCTGCTTTGGACTGGCTGAAAACAAAACTAAGGTACTGTAGACTTTGAAATGTTTGCAGTGCTTTTACTGTAAAAGGGGAAATATTTGCAGGGATTTGATTTCACGGTAAGGAGAAAATGGAGTGTTACTGGTAGCGATGGTTTGTGAAGAGGTAACTGCGAAAACATTTACCCTTTTTTCTCCACAGTTTTCACAGTGACCTCTTCCTGCGAAATCATGACACAGCAAATATGAGTTTGTAAGTCCTCTTCTCTTGTTCCCAGGTTGGAGAGATGGCAGCAGAACTGCTCTTGTACCTTCTTCAGGGCAGACTGATCATGACTGCTGCCGTCTGGAACAAGCTCATGGACGCCCTCTTGCCTGTGCTTCCGGTACTGCAGGTAATGATACTGATATGTTTGGGAACTAGCTATAGAAAAGGGATGATTGGTCCTCTTGTGCTTGCGAACAGTCAGTAAATGTGTATGGAATGATATTGTTCTGTGATTTGATTTGCTAAGTTGGAATAAAGGATATCATTTATGGGGGATGTGGGTGGTACCTTCCAGGGTGTTTGCACGATTAGTTCACGGCGTCTATTTATTACTGGGTCTCGTGTTGATTTTAAGTCCAAGTTAAAATGATTCAGTGTCCCGGCCGGGCCCAAAATAGCCTGGCAGCCACAGTGTCCCATGGGGCTACGTAGGGGTCATGTAGAGGTCATGCCCGAAAGTGCAAAAAATAGCCGGCAGGGCCCCTTTTTTCAATTGGGATCTAAACATTACTATAACCCCATGTGCCTTCATGTACCCATGTTTATCAGGGCTATGCCAGTGTGGAGACGAAGCTGGGTCGGTGTGTACTCGGACTGTTACACCCGTCCTCAGAGGGGGACGCAGGGTGTCTGCCTAAACTGGAGCGCTTCAGGGGGGGGCTCAGGCTCCTCATGTCCAGAGAGTCCAGGTAAGCCAATTCACTCTGTGTTATGTTATGCATACTTTCTTATGAAGGGATGGCCCTGTAGCTCAACTGGTAGCAGCCTGGCAGTTGATCTCCTGGTTTCTATTTGCTGGTAACTTGAAGACCCCTTCAATCCTGGGAAGGACATCTCGGTTGGAGCTGCACCTGTCTTTCAGAAGGGACGTAAAATGGGGATCCCGTTTTCGAGGAGGCAGCTCGAGCATGTATTAAAAAGGGGAGCAACCCCTTCCTGTAGAAATATTCTCTGCTACAGAAACAGCAAGGAAACTTGGTACCCTATGTGCCACTAGGCACTACTGCAAGGGTCTGAACAAACGAATTAATGAATTTCACCTGATGCCCCATGTTTAATTCCAGTATGAGGGAAGAGGCAGCAGCCATAGTGAGCCAGCACCTGGCCCTGGAGGGCAGCCGTGCCCAGCTCCTACCTCAGGATGCAGAACAGGCCATACTGAAGGCTCAGGACATTCTTATAGTCAGACAGCAGCAGCAGCAACCGAGTGGGGAGAACCAGTCTTCTATATTCCAGGTTCGTCATTGGTGGTGTTTTTTTCTATTGTTTTTAGTGGCAAATGTGCTGTTCTTGGCACGTTGGCACACCAAATCAGTGCGAGTCGTCGTCAACATTAGATCACACTTTAGATTAGCCAAGAGGCCCGGTAGGTGTCATCGCTTCACCGTGAAGTAAAAGACGTGTAAAGTGCCTTTCCCAAGGGCACAACATTGGACCTCTCGAAGGTTGGTTATGCCGGCTATACAGATGCAGAAGCTGGTGTGTTATGCTGAAAGGCGGCTATACCGGCTATACAGATACAAAAGCTGGTGTATCATGCCAAACTTTTACATAGATACAGATATAAAAAGCTATGATGTATTTTTTTGTGTTTCCCAGCCGGAAGATGTGCTGAAGCTTTGGGACCTGTACACGTCTCCTACTGTGGAAGGGGTGGTCAGGAGGTCCGCAGCACAGCAGTTCACAACCATACTGGCAGGTAACAGAAACATGGTTATTCTGATATCTGGGAATTATGTCATCAGGTTGGAGAATCACTGTATAACAAGGTTCTTTATTCACAACTAGTGGTGTGGATCTAAACCCGAGTTTAGGTTTAGGTTCGGACTCGAGTCCAGAGGTTTAGGTTCAGGTCCGGACTTGAAAGTCCGGACCTGAACAATAATTTTGGAATATTTTTTCGTGTTACATGTAAAATTGCATATTGGCAGATATTTTACATGTAATTTGAAAACTATATATACGGAATTATATACAGTCAGTAATTAACACAAAAGTTCAGTTATAAACACAAAAACAGCAATGTTTTAATATTTTTCTAGTGCAAATTTCACGATTTAAGGAAGGTTTAAGATGGTTTAAAACAAAAAGGAGTGTATGAGTGAGAGAATTTTTTTTCAAGTCCGGACTTGTTTCCAGACGTTTAGGTTTTTTTGGACTTGAACCTAAACGTTTTACAAGTCCGGAACCGGTCCGGTCGGACCGATCCGCACCACTATTCACAACTGAGACATACAATCACAGCCGACGTTTATGTCTGCCTGGAAATACTTGAATGTAGTCTTACATGTACAGAGTATGTCTTTGTATTTAGAAAAGATAGCTCTGTCATTTTACCTTACTTTTTGTTGGTAAAACAGCACCCAGGTCCACGTTATCCCTTAATAGTTCTTGATTGTCCTAAATGAAAGATGTCTTGTCCTTTGGTGTAGTATACTCAGGTATATTCTAGCCTGCTTCATCTGCATTTGTTTTGTCTCATACTTATCAAAACAAAGACAAGACTTATCAAAGACATCCTGATGGATCCTTAAGTCACTAATCACTTATGTATAATGCATATTTTGTACAGGTGTCTGCACTTGTAAGCTACCAAATGAATGTCCTAATAATAACTATTTCACCCCCAGACAAACTCATGCATGAGACGTTCCGCAGACAGGGCGGGGTGGACGTGACTGTGAACTACCTGAAACAAGCTGTTCAGGGGGATAACCAGGAGGTAGGTTTGTTTGAGTCAAAACACTGTGCGTGAGAGAAAGCACCTTTTTGAATGAGCACAGTGATGTCGTGATAAAGATAGTGACATAACGAAGATCAGAAAAGGGTTGAAATTCCCAAGTAGACATCAGTGACAAGCATGTTAGATCAGATATCAACTGTACCTATACTCCTTCCATGATTAGTTTTAAGGAACATATGATTATACATAGTTCCAAATGATCACAACAAACTACTAAAAGTGCATCAAACATCACACCTGTCTATGGTGAGTAGTAAGTACTCAAGTTACTTGAAGAATATGGTCACAATAGACAGGGCTCGAAATACTGGGTGGAGGTGCACTTGTGTGCACCCAAAATTGGAGCTGTGCACCTAATTTTTGACTGTGGGTGCACCAGTGCACTTAGATATTTCTGTAGGCTATAGGATAAGGGTACTATTGTACACTAAGTATATAGAATATTCCTGAAATGTAAGTATCAGAAAAAGTAATATAACCTTTTTATTTAATGTATCACTTGTTTGAAATTTTAAAGTTAGCTATGGAATTACAGATTGAAGTTCTTAAGAGCGTTAGACTTTGTAATTATGTTTTTCTGACATTCAATTTTATTCTATGTGGTGCACCCAAAATTCTTTCTGTACACCTAATTTTTTTGGATTGGGTGCACCAGTGCACCTGTTTCCAAAAATGAATTTCGAGCCCTGCAATAGACTGGTCACTGTGGACAGGATTCTTGCTGCCAGTGCGAAAAATCAGTGAAGGGACCAGCAAAAATTGGCCACACTGGCCAGGTGGTCACCAGCACAGGACTGACAACTTCTTTCTCCCACCTGTAGCTGGAGAAGCGGAACCTGGTTCCCCCGTGCCTGTGTATCCTGAGACTGCTGGTGCAGGCGGACCCGTCCCTCAGACATGCCCTCATGCAGGAGATGCCTCTGTACCTCACTGTTCTCAGATGTAAGTTATTGATATCATTTGTTCGTTTGTTCTGAATCTTGTACTGCTTAGTTTCCTTGCTGTTTCAGTAGCTAGCCCTCCCCGTTTAACAAGCTCAAGGCCCTGTAGCTCAACTGGTAGCAGCCTCACAGTTGAGCTCTTGGTAAGTGGTTCCAATAACTTGGTAACTGGGAGACCCCCTTTTCAATCCTAGGTCAGGACATCGTGGTTGGACCCATCTTTTGGAAGTGACATAAAATGGGGTTCGAGGAGGTGCATTCAGCATGTTAAAGGAAAAGGGCTATCAACCCCTCCCTGTGAAAATATACCCCGCTACATAAACAGCCAGGAAAGTTCTGCCCTTTGTGCCACTATAGGCACTTAAAAAGTACAAGGTGAACAACAAAATGTTTCCATGCAGGTGCCCTTCAGAGTTCGTACGATGACAGGACGTGTACCGAGGCTGCCAGTCTCCTCACCTTACTGCTGTTTGATGAAATCGCCTCCATTCAAACTTGGTAAGTGGATCTGCCAAGTCATATAATATCGCGAGCCTTTATCTGTCTTTTACTTTGAAAACTGACACCTCATTGTGATGTACAGTGCTTACCAAAATTAAGCCAACAGCAAGCAAATCTTGAATGCGGTGTATTAAATATTATATATAAATAACTTTCGTGTCGCAGTAACTGTTCTAAATATGCAAGTGGCAGCTGTACTGTCTAATATATATAGATAAAAATACTGCAAAAGTGTATGTAAATGTTGATACATGGCCATGGGTGTTGATTCAATGAAATGACCCGTGAATCTAAAGGCTTTGATCCTGTTATAAAACCACAGCAACAGATTTGCAAGCTGTAATTTACTGCTGCCATGTCATACCTTGTTTGCAGGAGCAGAGACAGTGAGCAGCCCTCAACCGAATATTTCAGCCTGCCGCTCAACGTTGTCACAAGGTAACAACGTTGATCATTGACTGCAGATTGATTTGCACGTTATTGTTGTAATTTCACCCCCTCCATCCCAAAATCTTGATGAAGGTGTATTTTCTGAAGCTTAGAATGACAGATTTGACAATCATGGGATGGAAACAACTTTAAGCTGGAGACAGCCCTGGTCTAGAGTTAATCTCTATGTTTGCAGGTACAGGCTGCCATTAAAGCCCCCCACGCACCACCACACCAGCCCCCACCAGCGGGAGTGTGATGCGGACCCTGGGCAGCTGCAGGACGGACCTCCTGCGGAGATGCTACGGATGGCGTGGAACGTGCCGTGGGAGGGGGGCATGGACCAGTTAGCTGCTGGGGAACAGGAAACAGCAGAGGGGTAGGTTCTTCGCGGATTTTTCTAGAAATAAATCGCATGGGAATGCAAGGAAGCTGGAGGAAGGTGTGAATTTTTATGTTTTCAATTCTAAAGTTGATACAGGCCTTTTTAACAGGGTATTCTAATGCTTCTTGAGGGGGGAAATAAGTGTCAAACAGGTCACAGTTTAAGACTAGCCAAATCGCTGTCAATGCCCCTGAATTTCCGTGCATGGTTCACTGTAAAACTACCAGTAACCTGAAAATTTTGTTTGACTTTTCTGACATTATCACGTCTCATAGATGGATGTTTTTTACTTTTTAAAAGATTTTCTATTCTGCAATTTCCAGAATTCCAACTTCTCTCGTCCTCACCTCCCGAGACAAGCTGTTACTGAGATCCACTCACATAAAAACAGCCCTGCAGTTCAACATCCAGGAGATAGAGGGCGCTCCTTCACACTACGTTGCCAAGCTGGCCCTGATGCGACTAGCGCTCCTGTTGACCAGCGATGTGATCGGGAACGAGAATGGGACTGCTTCTAGTGGCTCTATAGCTGAAATCCTCTTCAATCTAGACTGGAAGCCTGTCTTCAAGAGGTTAGCTTGCTGTATTTCTTGAAGAAAAAAATCTTAAGAAACTGTGAATTGTTGCATGTTGTTGTGCACTAGATAGGACTTGTAGCGACAAAGTTTTTTTTCTAAAGCTTGAATTTATCTATTCATTTCTTGTCATCTTAAGACAACTGGCCCCTTTAACTTATAAAAGTTGATTTCAAAGAGGGTCCAGAATATTCAGAACAAGGCATTCGATGTGGTGGAGACAAAATTGTCTGTTCTAGACTTAATTGAATCTACCAAGAAGGGGATTATCCATCATTGTGTTGACTGCAAGGACTGGTTTCATGTATGAGTTGTACTGTGTTTGCGTACAGGTTCCTTGAGGTGATGCCGGCCAATGGAGAAGACGACTTGTTACTGTCCGAGGTGCTGAAAGTGCTGCTGTTGTTCCTCAAGAGCAAGGAAAGCATCAGAGGTAAGGTTTGAAACCTTCCAGCCAACCAGAATGATTTTCCATCTTTTTAACTATGAAAATAGTCTTGCTTGCATGAATGATGAATGTGTAGAGATGTAAAGTAAAGAGCTGAGTTGTCTCTCAATGAGGATCATGTCTCACAAATATTTTGTTTTACAGACTTCAGCTCGACAAATTAGCTTGACAAATGAGATGAAATTCGGTTTTACTTAAATCTTTTGTTTCTGTCATTACTGCTTGTTTATAGTGCATATGCTTGGGGCAATACATTCCCCACATATTGTAATTCTTGATTTGTTAACGGGAACTTAAAATTTCCCTAAAATTTCATCATCGCAAATATTTGATTACTAACATTTGAGACAGTGATGTTTGTTCCCAGCGTTAGAATCAAATTCCGTGAACTACTCCCTTTCCCTCCAACTGCTCAAATTACCAACCGCAATTTCAAATGGATTTAGAGTATTCACCAATGTCCTGCCTGAAAATAATTGGCTTTCCATTCCTCTGTGTTCCAAGACTCCGTCAGCAGCTGGCTGTTGGACTTGGTGCTGACCAGAGGCAGCCCACTGCTGTGGTTACTGAGCCAGGGGGACAACAAGGAGCACGAGAACATGGTGGGGCCGAAGGTCCAGGTCCTGACGGCGCACCGTACGCTACAGAAGCAGCTCATGGCCCTGCTGTCTGCACTGTGTAGCCATCTGGTGCACAAGGAACAGGGGTGAGGCACACTTTCTGTCATTGTGGGGAATTTTTCTATAAGCATTACATCAACTACTGTCCTCTACTGTCACTTTGTATGCCTTTGTATGTTTTAATTGTAATGTTTAGATATGAATGTGTAGACCACAGGAAGAATTACCTGTTATGTAGCTAAATGTTGATCTAAATAAAACTCAAACTTAAACTAGAGATATTTATGTGGATAAACTGGTAGCAGCCTCACAGTTCTGTATCTGTATCTATATAGCCAGTATAACCGCCATTCGGCATAACACACCAGTTGAGATCCTGGTTCCAATTACATGTAGTTGGTAACTTGGAGACCCCGGTGCAAGTCCTTTTTGCAAGTTAGAACCTATGCCTATCAGAAGACATAGCCTTTATAGTGTTACTGAACCTACAATTTCAGTAGTGTGATTTATGTTGAAACGTGTGGAAAAATAAACTATTGGAAATCATGGGAGCTAAAGAAGCTCGTAAAGAACAGGATGCAGTGGAGAGGGTTGAAGAAAGACCGATTGCAGCTGCAGAGTGTCCAGACCACTGCAGCAGCAGAACACAGTAAAGATTGTTTTTAGCTGATGGCAAAATAGTGACACAATCTCAATCTTTGTAATGATAGAATGGAGCTTAAAGAACAGATCTTCACATAAAACTTCACATAACCTTTCCTGATGTTGTGTTAAAGTAGAGCCCACCAGCTGATGTTGGGGGACCTGGCACAAGGGTTCCTCCAGAGGCTACACCTGGCTGACCCCTCCCACTTCTACGACCTGGCCTCGCTGGAGAGCACCCTGCACTGTCTCGTCCACGTCACTGCAAGGTGGGAACGGTTTAGAATGTTCACTGCTATATTACATTTTTATATTTTGGTATAATCTTGTTATCTGCCGTCACTTCATGATTTAGAGGTATTTTACATGACTATTACATTCCACTTTTTAGACCTTTCAACTTCATCTGTCCACGGTACTGTGACTACAATCCTTTTACCTTATTAACAAGTACATTTTTTTGGTTTGATGAAGGATAGACATCGAGGTAATGAAGTATGCCAAATAGCAGTTACTCAAGCAACTGGATAAGATTTGGAAACGGTCAGATATTTCAGGTAGCATCCACTACCTTTCCTCAGTAAAAGTTAAGTGGATACTACCTGAAACGTCTGATTGTTTGTAGATTTTATCCAGTTGCTTGTCAATGAGTATCTGCTGTTTGGTGTATTGCGTATTTTTGGTCTGTATGATATGTGTGAGATTTACAATTTTTGTTTTCCTGTACAGACCAGACTGGAGTACTGGGAGCAGCACCAGGGAAACTCTCTGTCAGGAGCTACTGGAGACACTACGAGAGGTCTGTACAGTACTAGACACTTTTCCACAAACGTTTTATTACATAGTACGAGTTTTACACATTATTTCGATACACAATGTAAAGCACTCACCAACAAGATTTCAGTCTGACCCTTCTCAAGTTGAAATGACTCAAGCCTATGTCACGTGGCCTGAATGTGTGACGACAGCAACTGGTCAAAGGTGCCTGACAGGTGGTATTGACCTTACTGACAGTTGCTCATGAATGATTAATGAGCTAGCCTTATTTGTCACAGACAGCCATTATTTTGTTCTGAACCCATAGTAGCGATGTAAGACGTAACCTGATTGGCTGATAGCTTCCCAGCGACCTTTGCAGTTTTCCCTAAGATGAGCTTGTGCCAAGCTTTGATTGGCTGAAAGCTGTTTTGGTGACGTCGCCAGCACCAGAATCGGGGTAGAATAGCAGGGCTGATGCCGAGCGCATTCAGCCGTGCTGGAGGAGGGTGTGTTGAGTCATGGTCAATGGGCTCTGATTTAGATGGCCTCTGCATTGGCCTCAGGAAGGCTACTGGACCTTTACCTTTTTTCTAACCCTCCTTTCCCAGGTGGTGTTGTCCTTCCATGTGGGGCGCGGTAGCACCACCAGGTCCTACATGGGGAAGGGAGTCATCAAGAACGCCTCCATCAGTCTCAAACACCTGGCACTGGAGATGGCGCAGGTCACCACTAACAAGGTTGGTTTGCTTGTTTGTTTGTTTTATTTGAATTGAATGATTTTTGGACAACTTCATAAAAGCATTTTGCATCTCAGCTGGGGTTGCACCCGTCATATGGTAGGGACGTAAAATGGGGATCCGTTGTTTGAGGAGGTGCATGTTAAAGGGGAAGGGGTAGCAACCCCTCCCTATGAAAATATAATTTATACCTGCTACTGAACCTGCAAGGAACTTGCTGCCCTATGTGCCACCATGCACTACAAGAGTCTGAACAAACAAAACAAACTGAACATGCTTGTTTAATTTGAATATTCCATTTAGTAGTCTTAGAGTCTAATTGACATGTATGACACTCAGTCACACTTACTACCAGATTTATCGTCTGTTGTTCTCCCTGTGTGCTTGCATATAGATGTCGTGGCTTGATGGCAGACAGCCAGGTGCCGCTGTCCTGCTAGTTAACGCTGTGTAGGTTGAGGAGGTTCAAGTCTTCCCTCGTGACATCCCTTTGGCTGAACTGGTAGCAGCCACAGAGTTGATCTTCTATTTCCAATTAGTTGGTAACCTGGAGACCCCAGTTCAATCCTCGGTCAGGACATCTAGATTGGGGCTGTATCGTCTTTCGGAAGGGACCCCTTCCTGTAAAAAGTATATACCCTGCCACTGCCTATTTGCCACTATATAGGCACTAGAGGGTCTGGACGAACAATGTTCTCATGAGTTTCTAATGTCTGGTTGCCTTCTGTGTTGTCAGGACTGGCCGTTGCTGTGGTTGAACACCAAGTCTGAGGAAGGCGCAGGGCTGGACTGGCTGGTGCCGCTCTGGGCCTACAGGGATCCAGAGGTGAAAACTTATATTAAGCTATAATCCTAACAGTGAAGCATTCCAAATCGAGTGTGACAACCAGCAGGATAATTCAACGATAAGGCCACGCTGATTTAATTTCTTGGTTAACGGGTTTTTTAAAAAAATGCTAGATTGGAAAATCAACATGAAAACAGAATCGCAGAGGAAATTTTGTACACTGTACTTTAATTGGTGCACACAGTTTCAGGGAGTGAACAGGATCAGGTGCAAGTTTTCACCCCAGCCTTCTGTTTTAATGATGTCCTTGTGATAATTTTTTTTTTAAATCTGTTAACCAAGAAATTAGATTGGTGTGGCCTTATCTTAACAATGGAACCCACAGCAATTTGAAATGCATGATGCACAATACATAATCAAGCAATCGTTGCCTAGTGCCCCAGTATTGTGTTGTTGCAATTCAAATGACATAGACAGTTTGTATAGTGATGTGTAAATTGCCATTGCCATGTAGTCGTCTGTGTCCCTAAGTCAGTGTAAGTGTTGACTCTCAAACATCAGCTGTGCTGCCTCGAGAGTCAGTGTAGTGTACTGTGACATTCGACAGTAGATAAATGAATATATTACATCTCTGTTTTCTGTCCTGCGACCCCCAGGTGCGAGCAGCAGGGCTGGGCATCGCCGTCCTGTTGTCCGGTAGCGAGGAGGGTCGCATCGCCCTGACGACCGGCTGCCAGCAGGTGACGGGCGGCATCTGGGGCACCAGCATCAGTGTCCTGCTGGACCACACCGAGTGCAGCCTGGTCAGGCAACAGGTAACAGACCTAAATCTGAATAGCTGTTATATCCGCCTATCGGCATAACACACCAACTTCTGTATCTACATAGCTGGTATAACCGCCCTTCATTGTAACACGCCAGCTTCTGTATCCTCTTAGCTGGTATATCCACCCATTGGCATAACACACCAGCTTCTGTATCTGTATAGCCGGTATAACCGCCCTTCAGCTTAACAAACCAGCTTCTGTATCTGTATCTGGAGAGCCAGTATAACAGCCCTTCAGCCTGCTCTACTGTGTGCCTAACAGCCAACATGGGCAGCTTCCTGAAATCCCTGGGCACCTTATGGAAACTTACACCACTTCACTTAGTACTGTAAATGTTAAATTTTTCGTGGTGGTTTATTGCCTTTGCTGTGAACTCAAAAGCAATGTGAAAATGCTCATTCTGTCTTCTGCCTGCTTCCCCCCTTGTTTTAACCACAAACTTTAAACCGCCTCGAACACTCCATTTTCTCCCTACCGCGTAATTAGATACTTGCAAACTTAAAGGGATTTACAGTACCGGTATCTCCATATTGCTTCTGTACTTCCCAGGCAGCAGCCGTGCTGGTGAACTTGACCTCCCAAGCACTGCCCACCACCCCGGCCCAGGCCAACGACAGCGCCTGGCAGGGCCCGAGCGTCACAGACGAGGACACAGGGTTCACCCTGGTGGGGCTGCCCGCCCTCCTGGCCCTGCTGCACCACTGTCAGTTCTACACGCATGTCAGCTTCATGCTGGGGAACTACTACCCACACAGCGTCATCCAGCCAGTCAGTGTGGCCTTCAGGCAGGCCACAGAGTCACAGAGCGACGCTGGGGGCACTACGTCAACTTCAGGTGGGTAAAAACACACACACAAACATGCACACACACACACACACACTAAAACCCATCACAGTATTGTCCAGCCGGTTCAACTTCAAGTGACGCCTTCAGGCATGCTGAGAAGTCACAGAGTGATGCTGGGCACACTACGTCAACTTCAGGTGGGCTATCACACGCACAAACATGCACACACACACACACACACACACACACTGGCCCCGCTACACCACTGTCAGTTCTACACGCACGTCAGCTTCATGCTGGGGAACTACTACCCACACAGCGTCATCCAGCCAGTCAGTGTGGCCTTCAGGCAGGCCACAGAGTCACAGAGTGATGCTGGGGGCACCACGTCAACTTCAGGTGGGTAAACACACACACACACACTGTCCCTGCTACACCACTGTCAGTTCTACACTCATGTCAGCTTCATGCTGGGGAACTACTACCCACACAGCGTCATCCAGCCAGTCAGTGTGGCCTTCAGGCAGCCCACAGAGTCACAGAGCGACACTGGAGGCACCACGTCAACTTCAGGTGGGTAAAGAAACCTTTTAAACCACACGGCCTAACCCTAAGAACACACAGTATCATCCAGCCAGTTGGCATAGCCTTCATGCATGCTACGATGTGATACAGACTTTACAGACTGATGTTGGGGGCACTACGTTAAATTCAGGTGGGTAAACACCTTGTAAATTCACACATCTTAACCCTCTGTCATACATGCACACTCAAGCCTGAGTCTGTACACACATGCAGACAAACATGCACTCACAGCATGCCACGGAGTCCAGTTGGGGGCACCATGTCAACTTCAGGTTGGTAAAAACACATGCACGCATGCACATGCACACACACTCATACACTTACGCATGCATTGAACGGAGAGTTAAGAGCGACACTGGGGGCACTACATCAACTTCGGGTGTGTAAAAACCTCATACATCAGACATCACAAACGTCAGACACTTTCTGAAGGAGACTATTGGACAACCTAAAGTGTTGTATCAGCAGTCTGTTCATAGAAAATGACTGAGTTTTGCTTAATCATTAATGGTTGCTCATTATGTTCATAAAGCAATTTCCTTTCTGTTGTTGCTCACTGCATTATTTGTTTGTTTGTTGTTTTTCCGTCCCAGATCACAGCACCCCTACGGGAGACGTTGGTTCCTCCCGCAGCAGTCTAACGTCAGGAGAGCAGTACTTCACATCCACAGCTACACTCACCACACAGGTACACAAGTCATTTATATTCTTAAAGTCACACTGACTTGATTATATGGATGACATCAATGTGGGCATCAATTTTTCCCAAAACGATTGTTTGCATACTATAAATCGTGCAAAGAAGCGGAAAAATGAAGAATCATCCGTATCAAATTAAAAGAGCAGAGAGTCAACAGCAACTATATATTGGAAAATGGATGCTAATGATAAAATACCTATTTTCCTTTTTTGAAAAGTACTGATTTTGTCGTAAACGTACTCCTTGTACATTGAACATCTTATATTCTGTGTCATTTCTTCAACCGAGATGCCCTTCCCAGGATTTGTACCGGGCTCTCCCAGTTTCCAACTAATTATCACAGGAGCTCAAGAGTGAGGCTGTTTCTAGTTGAGCTACATGGACATCACTGCAGTGTTCCTTGGTTTTTGTTAGTTGTGACTAACGAGTTGTTTGATTTTCAGATGTCGGCCACCCCTGTGCCGTAGCCTGCAGTTGTACAGGGTCCTATGATTTTTGTTAATTGTTACTGATGATTCACTGGGGTAGATTCTAGACCCTTACACCGGTCAACAGGCTTTGTTAATTGTGCCTAACGAGTTGTTTGATTTTCAGATGTCGGCCACCCCTGTGCCCCAGCCTGCTGTAGTACAGGGTCCAGTGGGTGGCAGGGTTCCATCCAGACAGTCTACAGACTCCACTGCAGGTGAAACACTTGTGTCGACAATGGCTAACACATTAAGTGTGCAAACTTCTCTTGTTAAAATGTTTGTTGATACGGACCACAGGTTGCTGCAATGTACCATATTGTTAAGCTAATTGTGAATCTGAATAAACTCAAAACCCTAACCTATCATGCCGGAATGTGGCAACCCAGTTGTTAAAGCCAATTGTTTAATCACTTCCAACCAAACTAGCATTTTTGAAGCAAATTTTTTTTCCGTCACGGTGCGGTTACACCGTCGTAGGTGGTCGTATAATTCTAATGTCATAAGATTTGCTAGCAGGCTGTGACAGAAACGACTGCTGACAAGGATCTAAAACAGCCTTTTCAGTAGCCAAATCTGGTAAGATACGTGCACGACTATCCCAAGAATATCTTTACTTTTCTATTGTACATGTACGACAAATGTGTACCTTGCTGTCCTTCACTGAAAATTTCAAGAATTTTAAGATAACTTCTTTTCTCAATGTTACCTCCCCCAGGTTCCACCTACAGTGAACCAGTCGGAGTGGACTACCCCAGCGTGGTGACCCCCGACCTTTTGGCCGCACTGACTCGCCTTGTTTCCAACATGGTGGTCATGGCTTCCCACGATGCACTGCAGTCCATCTCTCAGCACAACATTTTTAACAGCTTGCTCAGGTGGATAAGACTGTATATTTACGCTGATTGTTTTGAGAGAGTTTGTAGCGCACTATTGTTTTTTTGCGAAAAATTTCAACTGCAAAAAGCTTGAAATATTATAACCCTCTATTGGGATGTACATTTGAATAGGGCCATGTTGATTCCATTACATGGATGACATTCTCTGGGAACCCCAAAACTGATGCAAGTGTGCAGAAAAACAAGTTTGGCAACAACAAAAATTGCCTTGAGTTAAATATGAAATCTAAAAGGTTGAACTTTGACTTTAGAATTGACTTTGGCATCCTATTGCACTATCCGTTTTCTATATTTTTTGCAATTTACGTATATTTGCTCATTTTGCAGCTGCTCTGTATGATTTCAGTATGGTCGAAAACTTTGTTAAGCGAAAATTGATGCGTGCGCAGATGTCATCCGCAGACTCGAATCAAACAGCAAATTAAGTGCATCTATCATCTCCAAAGGTGTACAACACAGAACTAATCAGTAAGTCTTTTTCCCTTAGATTTCTAGATGCCGACATCCTCCGTATCCAGTTAAAAGAGCAGAGAGAGTCAACGGCAAAGTGCAGTACTGTAAAACTCCTCTTGGGGGAGCTGCTGCACATGCACTGTTCCATCCTGAGCCTGATGCGAACCTGTGTGCTGAACAAGCCTGGCCTGGGGAAGACTTTTGCTCAGGGGAGGAACAACGTCAAGACTGTCCTGCAACTTCTGCTTGTAGGAAGAACGCTTGATAAAGGTAAGTCGGTAAGTTCAAGTGAGAATGACCACATGAGTCATTAACTAAAGCAGAATTTGGCAGCCTCAAAGATAGCTAGATTTAAGTTTTGAAGCAGATTGTTTTGTGAGTACTTTTTAATGTGATGTCAGTGCAATCCAGATTTCTGATTGAAAGGGACAGCTTTATCCATTCCTAAAAACCTAAACCATTTTAAGTCGCGTGCATCATCCAGTGGTTAGCGAGTCTGCCTCTGGACCAAGAGGAGTTCGAATCTCAGCTCTTGTCGCTCACCTGACATGCATGCTACCGGAAAGGGTCGGGACACAAAGCAGTGGTCCACTGTTCATTGTTCTTTTCGAAAAAAGCCAGGGGAATTACCCTGGTACAATGAAACTGTACATACTGTACATAGTGTCTGTCTTCTCTGTCATGACTGGGGGAAGCATAGCTCTTCAGTGAACTTCACTGATTTGAGATCACTTTCACTTTTCTAAATGTTTCTCTGCAGAAGACAGCATGTACCCGTCCTGCTGTACCCTGTGGCGGAGTGTGTACAGCTTCCTCAGCAGTGTGGTGCAGACCGACGGCAGGGACGCCACAGCCGACATCTCCGTCTCTCTCGCTAACAACTGGGACACATTCTTCGGTAAGGACCAGGAATGTGCTCGTTATACTTCTTTGTTCTGAGGTATCTATTGTTAGGGACATGAAACTACATGTGTGAACATGATAACTCAGGAGGAAGGCCTGGGTGGATTGTCTTGATATTTCGTGTGTGGGTAGGTCTTCATGAGACCTTGAAATGATTAGATTTTGGGTCCCTAATGGCTTGTACTGCAGTGGAACTTCTGATTTTGATAGCTCGTGTTCTGGACATGCTGTAGTCATGATTTTTTAGTGGTATGTAGCTCTTGTTTTCTTGTCCCTCCAGAATCAGTGCAGTCATGTCTATCCGTGTCTGCCCCTGCCCACCTCCAGCTGTCCGCGGTGCATCTGGTGGCCCTGCTGCTGGCAGAGGATGGACAGCAGCAGGGGAAACCTTCCACCGGCACGGACCCTCCGCCATCCTTAAGTCTGCTGCTGGACAGGGCGAGGGTCAAAGATGCAGGTCTGTAGCACAGTTTTGGATTCTTAAAAAACAGATCTAAAGCATTGATCATTAAGGGTTAATACAATTTTGAATTGATGAACTTGCATCTTTACTACACACTGTAAGAATGGAAGTAGAAGGAAGGAAAGAAGATGAAAGTGGAAGGAAGATGGAAGTGGAAGGTGGAAGGAAGATAAAAGTTTTATATCTTGACTTGGTACACAGTGTACAACATGATCTATGTTGTATTTAAGTTTTCAGTGTCACTCTGCAATCCAAGACAGTTGATTAAGTGAATCTAATAATAGGTACCATGGCACTATTGGTACCATTTGCATCCTCCACTATGTGTTACTGTAAATGCATTTTTAAGTTCGTGTGGATTTTATTTTACGCTGAGGCAAAAATGGACTGTTTGCGATGGTGTTAAGTTTGCGGCAGTGCTATAGTCACATGCTGCTACAACATTGGACAAAAATGTTCGTGGTGGTTTTAAGTTCGTGGCAAAATGGACGCCGCAAACATAAAACCAACGCGAACATTTCTGCATTTACAGTAACCTCACTATAGTGTATCACAAGTATCAGTTAACATCAAGTGAAACCTGTTTTAAAGTTACATCATCTTCTCCCCCTCCAGACGATGAGAGTGAGAAGACAGAGCCTGTGTCCTGTGGGTCGGCGCTGTGTCTGTGTCTGGTGCAGCTGTACGACAGTCTGGACAGCAATAACAGCAACATGGACAGCAACATGGACAGCAACATGGACAGCAACACGTCCCACATGGACAGCAGGGCAGCTGTGGGGAACAGCCTCGCTCTGCTGCTGGCTCACAGCAAAACAGCCAAACACACAGCTCTGCAGTGTAGGTCTTTGACATTCTCTGATTTACATCTGCAGATACTTGACATATACATCCTGTTTAAGGACATATGCTTTTTTTTGTTGTTTGTTCCACATAACCAGTAAACTACCTTTGGGTGTAAATCACCAGTTTTGTACATTAAGTACAAGCTGCGTAAGACCAGACTGATAGGTTTGATCCACTCACACTGGGATGGGCCGCTTCTCTTAACAATAAGTGTGGTGGGATCTTTAACATGCTTCAAAGGTGGCTCTCCTCTAACACTATAGACAGCCGGCTTTATGTCCCTTCTGAGAGGATGTCCCTGACCTGGAATTGAAACCATGACCTGTTGATCTCATGTCCGCTAGCCTAGCTACCTGCCCATTCAATGCCACAAACAGCACATCTGGGTCATGAAATGTCTGACTCTTTCATCCTTCCTGTATTTTTCCAGCTGGGTTTGTAGACAGCACAGTGGACAACATGAAGGATCTGCATGCCCAGATGAACCTCGACTCGCTCAACACCGGCAAGCCGGCCGCTCGCAGGAAGGACGACCCGGCGGTCACCGACCTCCTGCTGTCACTGCACCTTCTCAGGAACTTCATGCTGAAGTATCAGGACGGAAAAGTAAGTAAAGCAGTCATCCTCAATTGAGGTGAAGCATGATGCTTTTTCAAGTAGCTAGTGGTAGTGCAATGTGGCTTCGTTATAGCTTGCGTTTTTAGCCATGCACACCGGGTCACCCCTACTCTTCTTAATAAGTGTGTTGGGTTCTTTTACATGCAGTGTTTGTACGCTTTAGGCTTATGCCTGAAGCTCCCTCATACACCTCACCATCCGAAATGACGAATGCAATCCCTAAGAACATGTCCGAACTAGAGTTGACCCTCAAATTCAGGCCCAAGGATACACAAAATTTGATCCAGATGACCAAGCAGCAGAGTTGCGTTACTGCTTACACCACGGGAACATGTATGTTTGGGTACAGGAGTTAATGATTGATACATGTATGTCGTGGTAGACCAAAGAAATCTTGGATTGAGTGTGTTAAGAAGGACATTACAGAGTGCGGCCTCACCAACGTGGACCTGCTGGACAGAGCCGCTTGGAGGCGCTGTGTGAAGACTGGCCGACTGCTGCCTACCCCTGCGTCAGGGAACCCTGCAGCAGTATAATGTAATACTGGATACTATTACTACTACTACTACTATATCTGACCCATAATGTCTCTCCTATCCAGGCTGCGGCTGTAGAGGCAGGTTTGAGCCAGGTGGTTCACAAGCTGTGGTCCTGGGCGGTGGTCAACCACACACTGATGGCAGCCATGCTGGGACTGCTGGCCACATACACCGCACAGTGTGCTAAAGGTCTGTTCTGCTTTCTCCACTTAGCTCTGGTTCTGGTAACTGGGGGACCCCGGTTCAATCCTGGGCAGGACATCTTGGTTGGGGCTGCACCCGTCTTTCAGAAGGGATTTAAATGGGTAAAAGGCTAGTGACCCCTCCCTGTAAAAACATACCCCTCTACAGAAACAGCAAGGAAACTTACTGCCATTTGTGCCAGTATACAGTAGTATAAGGGTCTGAACGATTGAGCAAATTTGTACTTCCTCTCCAGCGTGCAGTTCCCTGGCAGCCAGCAGCAGGGCGGGTGTGAAGACGTCTCACGAGGGGTCGACTGGAAGTTCCGTTGTGCACAGCCTGGTCAAGATGGCCACCAAACAGACCACTCAGGGAGGCAGGGCCCATCTTAAGACGGTCTTTGCTGTCCTGGCAAACCTGGCGCTGTCCAACGTCTGCAGAGGCATACTGTGGAAGGTGAGGGGTGGTGGAACTGTGATACTTTTACAGAAATAGAGCAAGACTTCTCACTGACAAAAGACAGCGGATGCTGGCTGAAATGGTGGTTAGGTGTGTGACAGGTGGTTTGGTGTAATATGCCTGCAAGCTGGTGTGTTACGCTGAAGGGCGGATATACCGGCTATACAGTTAAAGAAAAGTCTTACCGTTTACAAATTATCCCGTTGTTTCACTAACTTGAGTTGAGTTACTCATTACCTGGGGGTATGTCTAACCTTCATTGATGTAGAGCAAGAATTATAATTACAATTGTACATAACTAGCTTGATTAAAGGTTTAACTTTTGATACAACATGATTATACTAATCAAATTTCTGGCTGTAAGATTACTAAGAATATATGTTTTGGTTGTCATTTTTTTTTGCAGAGTAATTTCCTGCAAGGCTTCTCCACAGTGGTGCCAGGGAAGGGGGGTAAGGACAAGAAGCAGAACAGCCCGGCAGCCAGGTGGTTGGCTGTTCTGGTTAATGTGTCCTTCTCCCTGGATGGTCAACAAATGCTTATCAAAATACCAGGTAGGTTTTCAATGTGACGCAGGTGAAAATGTGACGTATTCTGTTCGTGAAGAATACAGCACGGTGTATTCTGTATCACCCGAGGTACCAGGCCGAACCGCAGAGGGGCTGGAAACGAGGGTGATGCGGAATACATCTTATTGTATTAATTTCATGTCCTACTCACCCGAGAAAAGACAGAATCATAAGAAAATACAAAATAGTATAAGAACATCAATGTCAACGCCCGAAAACAGTACTAAAATTTCGTCGTACATGTGACAAGAAGTGCATTCAAATCATTCTATGGAAGTTAATAGCGGAGAGGACAGAAGAGACTCTGGAGCTATAATTAGGTTTGGATACCAGGCTAGGGAGTACGTGGGATACAAGTAGACACCTGTGTGATACCGTGAAATGCAGACCAGTCCTGAACACCTGTATTGAACATTATCATGGCCCAGCTATGACATAAACTGATTTACACATCTACATGTATCTCCTAAGACATGCTAGGTTTGCTGGTGGAACATGTTCAGAGCTCCCCCCGATCCTGTCAGACCCTGGCCCTCCTGGTCCTGAGGAACATGTGCTTCCACCCGGCCAACAAACCCAGGATGGTGGCACACGGTGGGTAGCAGTTCTTATGTCGCATTGCATCTTACAAATGTTGTTGGAGAATTGTCACTGTCAGCTTAAAATGAATGATAACCTTTATTGTACATATGTGTAAAGTGCCTTTCTCAAGGGCAAAGCCTAGGGGCATGTCAGGGGATTCCAAACACCATTGTAGTAGCATCATTGTTTAGTATCCAATTTCTTCAATGGCAATGACAAGTACAATGAACAGGGAACCACGGCTTAACGTCCCATCCTAAGGACTGCAACTCTTTCCAGTAGCGTGCTTGTTGGGTGAGCGACAACAGCCAAGATTCAAACTCATGGCTTCTTTGTCCAAAGGCAGGGTCACTGACCAATGATGTTTTACTCTTCTCCACAAAGAAAGTAGTGGATACTCTGCTAAGTACTCTCCAAGCAGAGGAGTGGGTCCGGCAGGTTTTTGACGTGTTTTTAGGCGTTTTTGTCGGGCTTTCTACTTTGTCATCACAAACTGTGGGTTATAGAGACAAGAAAACCATGACAAAGTAGAAAGCCCGACTAAAACGCCTAAAAACACGTCAAAAACCTGCCGGACACACTCCTCTGCTTGGAGAGTACTTTTGGGCGCTTGTCACGCTAACCATTACACCAACATGACACCACTAACTCAGATGTTTTACTCTTGTCCACAGAGAAAGTGGTGGAGACCCTGCTGCGGTGTATGGAGAGCGGCAGCCTGCACTCGAAAGCCGTGGCCTCCTCGGCTCTCTGGGCCTTTTGGGCGCTTGTCACACTAACCATTACGCCAACATGACACCACTAACTCTGGTACTGATGTTTTACTCCTTTCCGCAGAGAAAGTTGTGGAGACCCTGCTGCGGTGTATGGAGAGCGGCAGCCTGCACTTGAAAGCCGTGGCCTCCTCAGCTCTGTGGGCGCTCGTCACCAACTGCCAGAAGGGGAAAGTAGGGCTGAAGAACGCTGCGGTCGTCCACCGACTGGAGGAGTCATGGCAGGCCATACGCAGAGGTAAAGATGCATTTCTCCAGGGGATTAACTTACTTTTCTTACATAGTGTGCTGTGTATCGTTAAGAGGAATTCTTTATTACAAAGTACTGTAGGGGCATCTTGTCTAGATAGCTTTAATGGACAGCTAGATGTGCAAAAGTTAGGTGTGACAGGTCATTCAGTGTAGTACTAGTATAACCAGCTGCTGCTGTGCCGCGTACCTGCAAAGCTGAAGGGCAGTTATACCGGCTATACAGATACAGATGTTCTTAACATATCAACTCGTAGTACACTTTTTGTTTGCATTGCTTAACCACCTTGTATGTTAAGTAAAAGCTGTATAAGACCGGACTGATAGGTTCGGTTTTCCCATGGTGGCAAGGACCTCTATGTATCAGTAAGTGAAGTGGGTTCTTTCACATGTTTGAGGTGCAGCTCTCCTCAAACACGGGACCTTTGCTTTACGTCCATTCCAAGAGGAAATCTTAACATCAATGACCAGCTTTTTTTTTACAACCATACCAGTGATGTTAATCAAGACTTATTTTGTACCTTTCCAGACCCACCGACCAGCAGCAAGGAACAGAAGTTGGTGCAGCAGTGTCTGTACAACATGAAGACTATCGTCTCTGTGGTCAGGAGCTGACGAGCTATCAAAGCACAAGCTGTCATCTATCTTCTTCATCACTATTCGTACAAGCCTGCCTTCTAGCAGCTCTCCACTTACCAGGTCCCTAGAAGTTTGATGGCCAACACCTCTAAGTCAAGAGACTACTAAGAAACATACCAATTTCACGGACTTATAATACAATATCTTGAACATTTGAAGAGTTACATACGTGTACTTTGTAGCTACCTGTACAAATAAAACAGTTATGGACATTAGTTGTTTACATGTGTTGATATGAAATATTGTAAATACATGCTGTAGGTTGCTAATATGCTAGCATGGACATCTTAAACATTTGAAGAGTTGAATACACATACTTCGGATACTGTACGTCTGCCTTTTCAAAGAGAACAGAAAGTGCAGTTATGATTTAATAGATATATTGTTGTCTGAAAAATTTTCATGGTATAAAGGTTTACATATGTCTTGATATGAAATATTGTAAATACATGTTGTATGTTGCTAATGTAGTAGCATGAATATCTCAAATATTTGAAGAGTTACATACATGTACAGTATAATTTTGATACTGTGCAGCTAACTTTACAAATAGAACAGAGAAAATAGTTTGAAGATCTGAAGAATAAACTGATATGATAATCAGACCAACATTTGCAGATGAATTGTTTCTTCATTACTTATATGTGGTACTCTGAGTCTGACTACGAAATCTTACATTAAGTGAATATTACAAAACTTTGAAGTAAAAAAGTTTGCATATTCAAACGATAACCATCTGAGAATATAATCAGTTGTTGATTCAAAGAGCCCTTATGGCACAGTTTTAATGCTGTTGTTTACTATTTCCTTTAGATGTACACGTATGTATGGAATGATAGGTTGGGTGTTGGATTGGTTTGGTAGAGAGATACTGTAAATACATTTAAGTTCGCGTCGTTTTTATTTCGCGCTAAGGCGAAAATTGAGTTTTTGCACTGGTTATAAGTTTGTGTCAGTGCTATAGTCACATACTGCTACAGTATTGGACAAACATGTTCGCGGTAGTTTTACGTTCGCGGTGAAATGTCACCGAGAACATAAAACCACCGCGAACGTTTCTGTATTAACAGTACTGACTACGAAATCTAATATAACATGTAGATTACAACACTTTGTAGACAAAGATTATTCCGTTGCCGTTTTCCACGTACTCCTCGGCAACGATGCGGGACGTTCTCTCCCAGAGACCCTTGTCCTGTAGCTCCGACATGCGCGGCTCCAGCTTTCTGTACTCTTCAACAGTCTCCAGAAACGCTTCCTTCACAATCAGACAAATCACGCCGCCTGGAAGAAACGATATGGCAACCTGTGAATAGTCCTGTTCCAGCAGTATGGTAATGTCCTCTTGCAAGTTCATTGAACGAGTAAAATAGCCACAAGCTAGTCAGGCAGCTCTGGCTGTGCGTGTCGAACAGCCAAACAAACCAACAAACGAGTAAAATGAAAGCAAGCAACTAGTCGGATAGATTTTCGTCTTTTCAATCTCTCTCTTTTTCAAATTCACGAATGGATAGCCAGACGTAATCTTCAAGCAGATGCTAGGTCCATTTTGCGCATTTTTTAAAAAGTGTTTTTAGATTACACCTCTTTCTGATGCGTTTCTTTCTTCGGATTAGGGAAATGATCATTAAAAAGAGTGCATAAAAAATGCCTCAACAACTTGCATAAAACACTGAACTGGACCCTACATCTGTCTTACTGTTCATTCGAATCCTTCACCTGGCTTGACGACTCTGATCATCTCCTCCAGACAGTCGCACTTCAGGTGTCCGTCCGAGAAGGACCCGGAACAGCACAGGGCGTCATAGGTGTCTGAAATGTTTTTTTTTTAGTTTTTGTTTTAAATTGTGACATTTATTAACAATTCATAAAGGCGACACACTTAAGTCGTTAACTATGGTGAAAACGGCCTCAGAAGGTTCCAAATCTATGTTTTACCCCCAAAAGACCGGTCCCAATTTTTGTTTGCAAAGTCGTGGATTTCGTCTGGAAATCATGTAAAACAACTTTATAACGTATTCTAGTGCTAAAACCGCCACCAAAACAAAAGACAATACATTAATACAGAGCAAGCAAAGCTAAAATCAAAATATGCAAATATAAATCGAGTACAAAGGTTTCCAAGTCAATTGAGACAGATGGGTCGATGCTGAAAAATAAGTTATTACAAAACGTATGGAATCCGTCAAAATTGTTTGGACATAGGAGCTTAGCCTGTCACTTTCGTCTACCATGTTAGCCTGGAATCCAGCTATAATAGGTCTGGATTCCAGGCTACTACCATGTATGTTTACACAATGTACTGTATATATTTCACTGTATATGTCACTTACATGTTAGTTAGGTTTATGTTAAACGACCTGTATCTAGCCCCTCGGGGCACGAACATACAATAAAGGTCTTCATTCATTCATTTCATTAAGTGATGTTTGACATTTTTTGCAATGTTTCTAGCATCAGTGAATGGCAAACCAATCGCAAACCTTCTCCAGCTGGTATAAATCTCAAGCAATCTCACTACAACATGGCATAGGGACAAATTTTTGTTGACTTTCGTTGATTAGTATTCATCAATCCCAATAAACGTTTAGCCATGAGAAAACTGTTAAAAAAAGGCAGTGTATCAAAAAGACTCACTGTCCGCTATCTGTAGCCGGTTGGGCCCCAAAAGGTCGTGGATGAGGTTTCTGTACACCGTCTTGGATTCGGCGATGTCCAGCATCTCTTTGTTGGCGTCCAACGCGTCCATATTGGAGAATCCCAGCTTCCGAAGCTAAAGGTTAAAATATGCGTAACATTTAGACATACCTTGGCTTTGGTTGTTTCCGAACTATTTGTGCCACGCACTTTAGCTGAGTGTTTTCGGATTACTAAGTATTTCACTTTTGTAAAGTTCTATACACAGACTCTTAAACATGCCAACAATGTCTTACCATTCTCCCAGAGTCTTCCAGGATCTTCCAGCACCCTTGATATACAAACGGCTGGGAATATATTATATGTATATCAAGGGAGGACGGCCTCTGCGTGAGAATGTGTCTTACAAAGCTGAGGCCCTGTTACAAAGCGTATGACGAAGAAACTTTATAAGATTAACCCATGAGTTCATTCATACAACTGAGAAGTGTTCCATCTTTTATCATCAACAATTAAAACACTACAAAACTGTTTGCATCTGTGAAGTAGAAAGAATATTTTCACCTCTTCTCCAACCAGTCCGGTACCCGCCGCCGCATCCAGAATACGGGCATCCTTTCTGTCTCCCAAAACCCCCGCCAGAGCCTCTGCTATATGCCGCGGGCCGTTGTAAATTTCCGTGGTGGTGAGATCCTGATCAGTGTGTACATACACGAGGAGTGTGGGAGAAAAATGTCAAAGGTCATCCTTGCCAAAACCAAAACCCACCTGGAATTCTGAACACCCAAACAAACAGACGCCCTGACAAACTGACACCTGTTGGCGGTCGGACAATATCAAATTGACTATCAACGCAGTGGAGTTCCAAGCTCTCTTCCAACCTTTGCTTGGAGAGTACGTATTCGTGGACTGATGCGTTGGATATTGAGTTCAGTTCCGTAGGGCCTTTGATACAGAAATAACAGAACTATCACAATAGCAGTTGTCTGAGGGGAAACCACCACCGCCACTCGAGATTTGAGGGACCTTGAGACATTTTAGCCGGGGTGCCATTCGATTTACTAACTGCATTTACTGGTAGTATTTCCTTTGGCACATTGGCTACTAGACCTTTCCGAATCGACCATAAAGGCGGGTACTATATACTAGTGCACTGGGATGCAGTGGTAGGATAGTTACCCTTTTCCTCAATGGGATACGGAGTCGGCATTTGAGAAAACAGGTATGTGTACCAATCAAAATAATCGAGACGGTTTTTCAACCTCCTACATTCATGTAGACTGCAGTTCCAAGTGCGAGGTTGAAGGAGGTGAACGCTACCTTCTTCCAATGGACTCTTTTAAAACGTTCACCTCCTTGAAGGTCCTTGAACTTCTTACTTGGTCCTATACATACTTGTGATGAACTCGCTCATGGGGCAATTGTTGTATTGAGGTCACCTGAGTTAGCGCCGAATGGCAGCCGCTCCAGACCCTTGCGATGTAACCCCGACAACTGTGCGCTCCTCGCAATTCAGCCCCTGGCTGCGAAGAGAGAGTAGTCGGCCCACCCAATAATGATAATACCCTGCTTCAATGGGAAAGTCTTGAGTCACCTACCTTGTCGTACTGAGGCGCCCATGTTGAGTAGAATCTCTGGGACTCCTCGGTTGTGATGCCGGGATGCTGAACACTCCAGACCTTCTGGTAAACGTCGTCTTTGTGCGAGGTCATCGCAAACTTTACTTCAGTATGTTATAAACTCTGCAGTACACACTATTTCTGCGACACTTATGATGTAAACTCTGGAGTATCGACTGTTGCAGAGGTGAGACTCATGGGGCTCAGCTGATCTGCGTGTGGCACTTCCGCATTCCAGCGCGGGTCATGACCTGATGACGCAACCTTTCGGGAAGGGTTTGCGGAAAAGGCTAGGCTGTCTACCTGGCCTGTCTACCACGTCAGGCTACTCAGATCCTCCCCATCCATACCCACACAAATGGTATCAAGGTATCAAGGTAAATGTCCAGACTAAATGTAAACTACCCTACATTAACTCTTTACTCACATTGACGGGTACTCGCCGTCCCCCAGCACCGGGTGACGGTCAGGGAGTGGCGCCCCTGCCCTCTGAGGAGCCAGGGGACAGAGAACACCGGACACAAAACACAAATACTAGTAGACTGCGAGCAACCAGTGCCCTAATTGACCTTGACCAAAATACTGTGCCGTAGCCCTCAGCATGATGAGGTTGTGCACATAATCACAAGAAGAAGAAGAAGAAGAAGAAGACACGTATGCAGCTGCGCCTTCTAGCGGAATGTATCCAAACTACACCCAGTGTGTTACAAGTTACAAGTTAAGTTAGAAATAAACTGATGTAAATATTTGTTTACCTTTGTGAATTTCTAAGGGTATGCAAGCAGAACAACAGTAACAACAAGAGTCTGAAGAACCAAAATCTCCACGAAATTTGTTTTTATATATGATGTGTTTTTGACAAATACGCCATTGCACTTCTAGTGACACATACCAGAGGGCCCAAAATTGACCTTGACCTTTCCCCTCCCAACACCTACCCACATACCACATACCATTGCAATCCATGTACACGTTATTTAGTTATGCTGACCAAAAGCAACCGATGACACACATATACACACACGCAAATACACAGGCAAACTGCATTAGCACCATTTCTAGTAACATAATTTACCGCCAGCTGTTGGGAATTATTGTCCTAGATTTGAGACTAACAGATCTGACAGGTGTGACCTCCCAGCACATACCTAGAATGGAGGTGTAGATATTCCTCATTACTTATGCAAATTCAGTCCCAACTTGCATAATTTGCACTTCAGTTTGTACATCTCTGTCCGACCTACCTGCAACCTACCTGCATACCAAATAGCATGAAAATCTGCTGTTCCTTTCTTCGGTTACTCTCCTTAGAAGATTATTACGAATACGCCATTGCAGGGCTGTGACACATACCAGGGGGGGCCAAAATCGACCTTGACCTTTCTCTTCCCAACACCTACCCACATACCAAATACCATTACAATCCATTTACACGTTCTTCAGTTATGCTGACTTATAGCATCCGGTGACACACGGAAACACACACGCAAACACACGCAAAACAATATCCCAATGAAAAAGTCTTATTTCATGGAGATAATAAAGGCAAAAGAAACGGTTCTAGTGGTCGGTGTTGTGAACAGCGATACTAGTAGTTTGGCTAAACAAAGGAACCACGTAAACTGTCGACCTGGCTGTAGGCGAAAAACAGATGTTGCCAGAGGGCGGGCCAGAGTATGTCCCCTAGCATCAAAACAGAGTGGAGGGGCTATGTGAGCACGTGGCTGTCGGCGGAAGTTGACACACTAAAATGACATCATGACCATCCGTCAAACCCTTCTTGAGTTATTCCCTTTCAAAGTAGCCTCCGTTGCAGTCCTTTTCCCCGCAGCGTGTTTTTTTTTTTTTCAATTTTTTTTTGGGGGGGGCGCCACGTATCTGCTTGGGATCCCGTATCCGCCGTGCCTCTGTGTCCGCTATAGACCCTGTGTCCGCTGCAGGGTCTATAGCGGACACAGAGGCACGGCGGATACGGGATCCCAAGCAGATACGTGGCACCCCCCCCCCCCCCCAAAAAATTGAAAAAAAAAACACGCTGCGGGGAAAAGGACTGCAACGGAGGCTATTTCAAAGTCTGAGGCAAAACCTGCTCCTCCAGTTCCAAAAAAAGCCGCTTGGGGGCATATACCACTTGCTCTCTGCCCAAAGAGCTAGAAATGAGATATCAAAACACGAAGTTCCGCTGCAATACCGTAACAAGCCGCTATATAGGGGACCCAAATCTAATCATTTCCAAGTCGCATCAAGATCTACCCACCTACCAAATATCAAGACAATCCATCCGAACCTTCTTGAGTTTGCTGGTCATTACATACACACACACGCGCGCGCACACACACACACACACACACACACACACACACACACACACACACAAACACACACATACACGCGCGCGCTACCCCGTGCATAACCTTCTCGGCGAAGATAGGCTTAGGTCTGCTGCTAGCAAGTTCCACACCAGGATGTGCCAATTTATTACTTTGTGATACCACTGCTGTAGTGAAACAAATCAAAGGAGCGAGTAGAAACAGAAGTGATCCCAACCGAGATTCGAACTCACGCCGAAACCGAAGGCCAGATCACAGGCACGCACGCCTTAACCACTACGCTAAAAGGTCGCGACCAGTTAGCCTGGTCAGTTGGAGGCGCTTGAACCCCCACTGTTACACTACTCCCCCTTTTCTTTTCAAGATTCGTCCTCGAATCTCCGAGTTCGATCTTCCCTGTGTGGCATACGTTTGCCAGGCTCACAGGGCCGGTGTGGGAACCAGTGAAACAAATCAAAGGAGCGAGTAGAAACAGAAGTGATCCCAACCGAGATTCGAACTCACGCCGAAACCGGAGGCCAGATCACAGGCACGCACGCCTTAACCACTACGCTAAAAGGTCGCGACCAGTTAGCCTGGTCAGTTGGAGGCGCTTGAACCCCCACTGTTACAGTAGTAAGGGGGCAAGTAGCAAACCTTCACGTGGTGCCCCCTGTTAATCCCCCGCGGGAGACCAATTGCTGCACAACGTGCTCACGGGTAGACGGAGCTCGACAGCCTTGGACGGCAGTTCGTCTAGGTGAAGGCAAACACTGATTCAAAAACCTCCGCTGCCTTGCGGCTATATCCAGCCCTTGGAAAAGGCTATGGGAGTAAACCAAGATGGAAAATCAGGAGTGGGGCCCCTTAGGCGGTTGGGTGTTAACATAGACTTCCTTCCGGCAGCTCCTGCAGCCAAACTGATGCCAAACGTATCGCTCTGCGTTCCTTTGGACTACACCAGCAAGGCCGAGAGGGGGGTCCTGACGACTGGGCAGCCCAGGACCTCCATAGACCTCAAATGAGGTGCCCAGGCTCGCATACTGGAGTCTCAGGTCACTTCAGTGCCGCTGTCTTAGTGGCAAAAACAACACGGGAGGCAGCAGTTACGAGTGATAAGCCAGGACTAATTGGCGTATGGTCCAGGCGCTACGGGTTGCCTTCGACAGTGGGAGGGACCTTCGCAGTCCCACCAGTCAGCTACCGCCCGCTTCAAGCTGGGCAGCCCCCGGCCAATAAGGTGCTGCCCGCCACAGTTTGCATGCTTCATCGGGTGTTTGGAGCTAGGGCAAAACCCGAAAAGCGGACTGTAAAACACCAGACAACAAAACTAGGAAGAAGAAATTGCCCATGTTACGTTTAGCAAGCTGGAATGTGAGAACAATGTGTCCCGGCTTTTCTGATGATCTACAGCAGATCGACGATTCTAGGAAAACGGCCATCATAAGCCGTGAACTTGAAAGACTTAATATTGACATTGCTGCACTGCAGGAAACTAGACTGCCATCAAGTGGTAGCCTTAGAGAGCAGGAGTATACTTTCTTCTGGCAAGGAAAAGAACCTGAGGAGCCAAGACTACATGGTGTTGGTTTTGCTGTGAAGAATTCCCTTCTATCCTCAGTGGAACCGCCGTCAAGTGGTACGGCCCGCATCCTCCGTCTTCGGCTGTCTACTGCCTCGGGTCCTGTGCACATCTTGAGTGTCTACGCCCCCACACTTACCTCCTCAGACGAGGTCAAAGATGACTTTTACGAACAACTTGATAACATCGTCTCAGATATCCCCACCACGGAACATCTGTACCTACTCTGGGATTTCAATGCCCGGGTGGGAGCTGACCATGACTCCTGGTCAAGTAGCATTGGCCACTTCGGTGTTGGCAAGTTAAATGAGAATGGGCAAAGACTGCTAGAGTTATGCTCTTTCCACAACCTCTGCGTAACCAACACGTTCTTCTCTACAAAACCCAGCCACAGGGTATCCTGGCGGCATCCCCGATCCAAACATTGGCACCAGCTCGACCTTGTCATCACTCGCAGATCTTCCCTGAATCACGTTCTTGTAACGCGCAGCTACCACAGCGCTGACTGTGACACTGACCATTCGTTGATCAGTAGCAAGGTTCGCATCCAGCCTAAAAGAATGCACCACTCCAAGCAGAAGGGTAAGCCCCGCATCAACACAGCCAAAACGTCTCTGCCAGACCCATGTGCATGCTTTGCTAGCTCCATTGACAATGCCCTTAGGCACTGTCCAACAGGCAGTGTCACAGAGAGATGGAGCTACATCCGTGATGCCATCTACAAGTCTGCCATTGGCTCTTTTGGAAAGAGGGAAAGGCAAAACCCAGACTGGTTTGAGTCAGGAATTGCGGAACTTGAACCAGTTATTAATGACAAGAGAGCGGCCCTGCTCAACTACAAGAAACATCCCTCTAACGAGACACTGACTGCATTGAGGAAGGCCAGAAACATTGCCAAGAGAGTCGCTCGACGTTGTGCAAATGACTACTGGCTGAACCTCTGTCACAGCATTCAACTCTCTTCCGACTGCGGAAATATACGTGCCATGTACAGTGGCATGAAGAAAGCCTTTGGTCCCAGAGTATCAAAGATCTCTCCCCTGAAATCTGCGTCTGGTGAAGTCATTACAGATCGAGGAAAACAGATGGAGAGATGGGCAGAATACTACCAGGAGCTCTACACAAAGGAAAGCACTGTGACGGACGTAGCAGTTGAGAGCATTACCACCCTGCCTGTCATGGAAGAGCTTGACAATCCTCCCACTATAGAGGAGCTTAGAAAGGCCATTGACTCTCTCGCTAGGGGTAAAGCCCCAGGTAGAGATGGGATTCCCTCAGAGGTCATCAAGGCAGGCATGGACACAACCCTCCTCCACCACCTACACCAGCTCCTGCTGCAGTGTTGGGAAGAAGGAACAGTACCCCAAGACATGCGGGATGCAAACATCATCACCATCTACAAGAACAAAGGTGACCGCAGCAACTGCAACAACTACCGTGGGATCTCCCTCCTCAGCATTGTCGGGAAAGCGTTCGCTCGGGTGATCCTGAACAGACTGCAAGTACTTGCCGAACGTGTTTACCCAGAGTCACAGTGCGGTTTCCGAGCAAGAAGATCCACAACTGACATGATTTTCTCACTGAGACAGATGCAGGAGAAATGCCGCGAGCAGAGGCGACCATTGTACATCGCATTCATAGACTTAACCAAGGCTTTTGACCTGGTCAGCAGAAGAGGACTTTACACCCTACTGCAAAAGATTGGTTGCCCCCCGAAGCTCCTGGAAATGATCGTGTCCTTTCATGACGGCATGCAGGGTTCAGTGCAGTTTGACGGCTCTTCCTCAGATTCATTCCCTATGAAGAACGGCGTGAAACAAGGGTGCGTATTGGCACCGACGCTCTTCGGCATCTTTTTCTCGCTACTGTTGTCCTACGCCTTCAGCCAGTCAGAGGATGGTGTATATCTCCACACCAGAAGCAACGGTAATCTGTTTAATCTTGCACGCCTAAGGGCCAAAACCAAGGTGTGGAAAGTTCTTGTAAGAGAAATGCTTTTTGCAGACGACGCTGCCCTTGCAGCTCACACAGAAGCCGCTTTACAACGACTAGTCAGCTGCCTTGCAGATGCATGTAAAGAGTTTGGCCTCACAATCAGTCTCAAGAAGACCAACATTATGGGACAGGACGTGAGCAGCATCCCCAACATCTCCATTGGTGACTACACCCTTGAGGTGGTGGAAGACTTCACATACCTAGGGTCAACCATATCGCGTAACCTGTCTCTGGATGGCGAACTAAATAAGCGGATCGGCAAGGCTCGATTGGCAAAGAGAGTATGGGACAACTCCATGCTTACAACAAACACAAAGATGCAAGTTTACCAGGCATGTGTGCTGAGCACACTGCTCTACGGCAGCGAAACCTGGACCTTGTATTCCCGCCAGGAGCGCAGACTCAACTCCTTTCATCTGCGCAACCTCAGAAGGATCCTGGGCATCAGTTGGAAGGACCACGTCACCAACAAGAGTGTCCTGACCACGGCAGGAATACCCAGCATGTTTGCCTTACTAACCAAACGGCGTTTACGGTGGCTTGGCCATGTGTGCCGAATGCAGGACCGTCGATTGCCCAAGGACTTGTTATACGGCGAACTTGCCACCGGTTCCAGGCCAGCAGGAAGGCCTATGCTCCGCTTTAAAGACATCTGCAAACGGTGACATGAAGGCAAGAAACATGAATCCATCAAAACTGGAAGAGGCTGCTGCAGACCGTACCAGTTGGAGAGCAGCTGTCAAAGCGAGTATTCACACACACGAGAGGAAGAGGGAGGAGAAATGCGAAGCGAGGAGGGTACGCCGACGACAGGCGGAGTCTTCAACACACACGAGGCCAGAAGAGGGATACACATGCAGAAACTGCAAACGAGTCTGTCTCTCCAAGATTGGACTGTACAGCCACAGCAGACGCTGCGGACAACCCACAGACTGACCAGGATGCGACGCCATAGTCTTGCGAGACTGACGGCTGCCAACAAGCTGTAGTCAAGTCAGTGACAAGCCAATTTGTGCCAGCAAAACACGTTTTAGGCTTTTCACCACTGGGTTAACGCCCCTGGGAATGCTCCATGGCTCAATGGGAATATCTCCCACTACACCGGTAACAGGCGACCATTAACACATCCCAGCTAGTCCAGAGACTGATAATGCAATATAACATGTTTTTAAACTTTTCTCGTTAATTGTGCAAAGTACTTCGCCCAAAATCTAATCATCTTGAGACTTCCCACGTACCTACCAACACACCAAATACGACAACAATCCATACAGGCGTTCTCGACTTATCCTGTTCACTAACAGACAGACAGACACGCGCATTAAAATATAACCTTCTTGACGAAGGTAATTAAGGGTGTCAGGGACAGATTAAGTGTTTTGGTGACAGATTAAGGGTAAGGGTGACAGATCTAGGGTAAGAATGGTGGATTAAGGGTCAGGGTGACGGATTAAGGTTAAAGGGGGCAGATTAAGAGTATAGGTCACGGATTGAGGTTGATAGTGACGGATTAAGGGTGATAGTGACAGACTAAGTGTTCTGGTGACGAATTGAGGTTAAAGGTGACGGATAAAGAGTAAGTGTGACGGATTAAGAGTGATGGTGTCAGATTAAGTGTTTTTTTGTCACGGATTAAGGCGAAGGGTGAGAGATTAAGTGTTTTGGTGACGGATTAAGAGAAAGTGTGACGAATTAAGGGTCGGGGTGACGGATCAAGTGTTTTGGCGTCGGATTAAGGGTAAGAATGACGAATGAAGTGTAAGGGTCACGGATTAAGGTTAAAGATGACAGATTAAGTGTTTGGTGACGGATCTAGGGTAGGAATCACGGATTAAGGGCCAGGGTCACGGATTAAGGTTGATGGTGAAGGCAACCAATTACTTTCATCAGATACAGTCACCACAGTCACGCCCCCTAATCACTTTTCTTCCAAATGCGCCCCGGTCAGCTTTTTAAAAAGCTTTCTTTTTCTTATCTTCATGTCTTTCAGCCTTCGCCCTTCAAAATATCTTTAATCCTTTCCTATTCTTTCAAAACTAGTATGTTTACTTTCACCTGCGCTGACGGTAATTAGTGTTGCTGTGTTAAAAAGAAATCACGAAGCAACCAAGGAATCTGAAGTGGACTTTGACACGGGCCTTCGACCAGACCAATAGACTTCTTGACTCCGTACTTCTGCCCTTTTTGTGAGCAACTTTTGCGCAAAACTGTAGGTTAAAGACCATGGAGAGATGGCAGTGCGGACACTTGTACAAGTCACTTCATCGCGCACAATCTAGCAGATGACGTGGTGACGTTTCCTTGTTTTTTCTATTTGGGAAGCTTGCCAATTCGATATACGGAGCTGACGGAAAATGTCACTATAGTATCTTCTCTACCGATGACGTCTGGTAGAGAATTTCTTCGACTCTGCCCAACTAGAATTCGACTAGCATTAAGAGCTACCCTGAGAGCTAGTCAGACTGAATGATAGCTGGTGGAGGAAATAAAGTATACAAGAATCATCCTCAAAGTTTCGGTACGATTCGTCAACTTGAACTCCAAGGGCACTGGAGGAGGCATAAATGAATGTTCTGAAATGTTTTCTTTAATACCACGTTGCTAGCATATGTAACGTTACATCATTCTTCAAAACTGGAACGCGGTGACTTTTGTTGTTGTTGATTTGTGGTGTTGCGTTCTCAATTACGAGCTCAGACATAGATGAAGCCATCACATACATAAAATCCATGTTAACGAAAGTATCTGAAATCTCTATAAACTTTTCTAGATTAAGAAAAACACAGAAACTCATATTCCTTCTGAAATCATCCAACCCACTCATCACCATCAGCCTGTGAGTTCGGATCTATGCTTAGTGTTTGTTAATATATTATGTATTTTTGTTTGTTGACATTCTGCACGTATAAGTTTCTTTGTAACAAACCTACGCAATTCAGGGTATATCATGTGTGTATTTCCCTGCCTATGTACGTTTGAGGAAGTAATAAATAAATAAATAAAATAAAATAAAAATCATCGAAAGTGTGGGACTTTTTATTTTCCACTGCTTTCAAAGAAGAAACCAAACCCCGCATTAGTACAGTAGATATAGAAACTTATTGTAGACTAGCAATATAGTATGATCTTGTATCACATGTATGCCTTAAGTTTTAATTCATGTTTGTACCTGCACATTGTTGTCAACATGCAATTAGCCTACGGGCATGAATTTGCAATAAAAGGCGTATTATTGCTAACAGCGCATTACTTACCTAGCCTCTACCAGACACCACAGGTTGCTGGAAAAATAGAAGAAATTGGCCAAATGGACTTAATGATATGTCTGAGGTCTGAATTTGAAAACTGTAATTCTATGGTCGCGAGCTGTGGAGTTTGGGCACCGCCACAGAAGTATCTTTGACACATTGCTGACAAGATATAAGCCCACGTACCCCACCCGCGTTGAATAATGGTTGACTGTGCACACTTGCCTGTAGGCAAATGAATTTGACACTTGGCAGAACTTTTGAAGTTTATTGACTATCTAATCACACTTACATAGCAAGTGCACCGTGACTCCGAGCGATACCGTGTCAGTGACGGTTCGTGTGGGTGTCCCGACTTTATCTGCGTATCATAGTTGGCAACAGTCCATAGCTCCGCCCACCTCCATTACTCCGGCAAATCTTTGAAAAGCAAAACAATAAAGATGCAAAGTTACGGACATTCAGCCACTCTCCCATTGGCCATTGGTTGAATCTAATTGTAATGGACAGTCAAGATCCAATAAAAGGCAACGCTCGTATTCCGCATCAAACTTCTGGGGGTCGGTCGGCAGGGCGGGACGCTTGGAGAGCACAGTAAGTTTTTTGTTACTTCTTAAGGTATCAAATTTTTCATCATATCATAGTCATACAGTTTAGCTAAATAAGTTAGGGCGCATAGAAAGGATCGATGAAGGACGAGGGGAGAATATCTCAATAGATGTGAAATAAAAATACATGATGCATGGATGGACTAGAACAACTAAAAAAGAACACTAAAATAAAAAAAAGGGCTATAACAGTACTCTCCAAGCAGAGGAGGGGTCCTGGCTGTTTTTTTACGTATTTCTAGGCGTTTTTGTTGGGCTTTCTACTTTGTCATTTCTTTTTTGTCTCTACAAACCCCACAGTAGAGACCAAAAAAAGACAAAGTAGAAAGCCCGACAAAACGACTAAAAACATGTCAAAAACCAGCCGGAACCCCTCCTCTGCTTGGAGAACATATTAACAGTTCGTCCGCAAAAATATCGATGGGTTTACACATTGCTTTCCGTCCTGTCAAAAGTTTTCCATCAAAGGTAGGTGTGACATCGTGCAATTATTTTGATTATTGCTGTATGGCTCTATCTCCGCTGTTTTCCTGTCATGTTAGGAACCGCTGCAGTGCTAACCGATAGTGCTCGTCTTTGTATTCCGTTTTTAGCTTCCGCAAATACATGCAAATCAAGACTTTTAAAAAGTTTAAGTACCTCTTTTCTGTCCTTCTGTCTCTTGATACATGTATGTGTAAGATAAGCTACTTTGATAATCAGAATTCCTGAATTCTCTCCAGGAAATAAAGTGGCCCAATTTGTGACGCAGCTGAAAATTGTCGCGGAAAGTCCCATGCAGTCAGGTTCCGTATCGGTCTGATTGCTCTAGCCCATTGTGAGTGGCGTTTCCCAGTATCCAATGAGATCCACGTAAAGGTCATTAAAGGCCGGGACTTTTCATCTCGTCTCCCTTGGCCTTGCAGGCTTGTCGGGCGGCGAAGGCGTTTGTGTGTGTGTGTGTTTTTTTTTTGGGGGGGGGGGGGGGGGTGGGGGGGGTAGAGCGCTGATTCGCGAATCGGCGCTCCCCCAAAAAATAGAGGCCTGCACTGAGGGGGCTAGCATCCATCCGCGAAAAATCCAGCAACAACAATGTTGCTAAACCACAGGACTACAAAGCTGGTATTGCGAATTGAACCACAGAACACAGTGTATCAAACATTTAACAAGTCTTTAGTCGTGGGAGGTACATGTAGGTTGTCTTGTTCATCTTAGCAGAGGAACTGATCAATGTTTGATATATTGACAATCAAAGAAGTATACTATTAGAAGGTATTTGGCTCCACTCGGTGACTGTGGATGATGTATGACTGTGATGAGAATACTCACAAGGGCAGTTTCAACATACATGGCATCATAGTGAACTCTATATGAAGCATTCCATACTTCACACTCACAAATCTCTCTAGTGAGACGTATATACCAGTGCCTGAACTAGTACTCCTCTCCCATTTTTCTCATCGTTGTAAAAGAAAGGCATGAGAGCTGCTCTGGATAGGTCGTCTTAGAAGTTGTCTGGGCCGGCCACCGCAAGTCTCTCGGAAAACTACGCAAACGTCAAACGTAACATCCCCCTAGCCAACGTCGATGGCATACCAATCCACAATTACGCCCCCAGTTTTGTGGTGAACTTTGAGGCTGACGTGTTTTGTGGTAGTACATAGCAAGTTTTACGGCAAGCCGGCACCTTTGCAGCAATATGTATGAGTCGGCAAGTTCCGGAGTTTTGGGAATACGGGCCCGTAAGCAGGTCCTCTGAAAGATTTACAACCTGTACCCCTGGGCACAAATCCCAACCCGGCTATGCTTTTTCCTTGAGCAAATTTTCCTTCCGCATGGGTCTATACATCTTCAAACTTGCCTGCGTTTTTGTCACGCTTTCTTGACATTTTCAGACGGGAAGGTCAGAAAATAGTACAAATCTTGACTATCAGATAACACATTGAATTGTCTAGGCCCTCCATCTGACACTGAGTTTGCTAGTCAATAACTCTCAGCTCCACCTGTTTTCTCTCTCTCCGGCAGGTAGGAGCTACGATGACGGGGACCGTTGGCCTGCTGCTGCTCACGTCTGTTGCGTGTTGTATTGTCTTTGGCAACCCAATCGGAGATCGACCAAATCAACTCAGTGATCCACCAAACATCACTGACGGACATGATGGATTCACCGTTTCTCCATTGAATGATCCAGGGGGGCCCAGCAAGAGCAACCCAACCGGACATCGACCAAATCAACGCAGTGGTACGCCAAACAACGCGGACCAACCTGGAAAAGCCCGACCCAGTGATGAGTCAAACGACCGCAGCTGCGTTCCCGTGAATTGTCAATGGGCACCATGGGGAGACTGGTCCGCCTGCAGTACATCCTGCGGCCATTCTGGTCTGCAGGTACGAAACAGGTAGGATTTTCAAATGTTGATGTCTAAAAGTGAAGTGTCAGTCTTGCGGAAATACAGGTGTCGAAACTGAATACGCTGCTAACATGTTTGATTCACGCCCCGCCCCATCAGTCTCTCTAACAGAAAGGATCATCTATAGACCGATCCTGTCGAACACCATATCGAACGAATAGAAGACCGATAGAACCCCCTGTTCTATTCAGCCCACCTCCGTCAAAACTGACAGCGTTGGCGGGGCAGAAATGGCGCGTGTAAAGCAGGGTACGTATATCTGGGACAGGTTTTCCACTGTATTGGTTGAATGCTTGCTCAGAACAAAAACGAATGTAAAAAGAAAATAGATCGTGCACTCGAGGAGAGGAAGCTTGTACCACATGCTGACTACTACAAAGTCCGCTAGCGCAGAGTTTCGTATCTTCAGTTACTGGTGTGTGAAACTGGTTAACTTGAAAGTGAACAGGGAAGTAAAAGGATGCATTTTAATTCTTAGTCACTAAATACCATGCAGCTGTTATGCATGCAGTCAATACAGTGGGAACCCTTTCACAGATATATGAACCCTGTTTTACACGTGCATCGGCTGCTTGTCAGAAACTGGGCGCTGATGCCCACCGACAAGGGAAAGCTATGCGGCGCATACCGCTTTAACATTGACCGAAAAATTACGCTCTCACTGTAACTACACCTACCCCCTCCTTAAACAACTCTACCCGGTGGATACAGCCTTCAACAAAGAAGACATAGCATTCTTATTTGGCCCGCTCTGAAAGGCTTTCAGTGCCACAAAAGCTAAATCGAAGTCAGTGGCATTACATGGTCTTCATTCATTCATTATTACTTGGCTACACAACTCCCTTGTCGGCATCAAAGAACCTTTGTGTTCGAGGACACAAAACTCCCTCAACTTCTGGTGCATTCCGCATTGAAATGGGTGTTTTCTCGGGTTGGTGTGACATCATGTAAAATACAACACGGTGTATTCCGCATCACCCTCGGTCCCAGCCCTCCCGCAGGTCGGCCGTCGGGCGATCCTACCCGCGGTCGGGCTGGAACCTCGGGTGATTCGGAATACCCCGTGTTCAATGGTGTTGTATTCTATATGTAATCATCGACTAAAATTTTCAATAAGTATCAACAGATCATCACGGTAGTTATACTCCTTATTTCCCCAAATATCAGGGCGGTCAATGTTACCGTTTCGTGTGGCGGGACCTACTGCGTGGGCCCAATGGAGGAGAGCAGGCTCTGCAACAGGATCTGCTACAATGGCGGAACTGTCGATGCCCTCCAGTGTAGCTGCACGGTAGGGTACATCGGACCGTGCTGCGAGACCCCCGCTCCTGGCGCCAACGCGCCAAACGCCCCCACCTCAGGAGCCGATGATTCACTTCTGGTCCCACTCGGAAGTATGGCCGGCGCCCTCGGCTTTTTGGTTATGTGCGTCGTGACCGTTATAGCTGTAAGAAAGCTTCTGGCCTCTGTCGAACGCATTAATCCAATGAATGATCCAGGGGAGCCCAACCAGAACAACCCAACCGGAGGTGGACCAAATCAAGTGGGCAGTGATCCGCCAAACAACCCTGAACAACCTGCAAGTCTGCCCAACCAGACTCCCCGTGGACCCCCCGCATTTGAGGTGCATAGCACCTGTCACCGACTGATTTAGAAACAAGAAAGCTTTCTAAACAAGAGTTCGCAGACCAGATCTGTTCGCAGACCTAATATCTCCATGAAACATACATTATGCAAATTAGGCCCTCATTTGCATAATTTGTATTCAACCATGTTCATCTTCACATAACATCCCAATGCCACAAGTGTGAATTTCCAGTTTGATATGTACCAATATGGAATTACAGTATTTTTTCATTGATTATGCAAATTAGGTCTTCATTTGCATAACTTTTCTCTATCCTTCGTTCAGTTATTCTCCTTGAGAGATTTCAACAAAAACGCCCCCCTGCAGTTCCATAGTAAGCTGCTAGGGGGCCCAAGCCTACAGCTTCCTTACATCACAAACTATCTGCCACCAAGTAGTGCTGCGGTACCAAGGTAACATACTAGGGGGCCCAAAATCAACCTTGACCTTCGTCTTACCAACTCCTTCCCACATACCAAATATCATCTTGATTCACAGGTTCTTGAGTTATACTAAGTACAAAAATCCGGAAACACAAACACACAGATACACCCAAAGTAATATCTCCATTGTCATGGCGATAAAAAGCTGACAGAGCCGAATTTGGAAGAAAAGTGATTAGGGGGCGTGACTGTGGTGACCGCATCCGATGAAAGTAATTGGTTGCCTTGGTCAATTGAATGGGATTAATGCTAAGAAACATTTGTTATGTTTATTTTGACTGTAACGTCTTGTTGTTTTGACATTCTTGATGGAAACATGTTATGTCTTTCTTTGAAAGAATTAAAGCGGGCAAGTTATAAAAGAATGAAAGTTATTATTTTGTAGTTTTGAAATCTGATGAAAATCAGTGATTTAGGCTAATATCGATTAATAGGCATTACTTGATTACAAAAAGTACATCTACATCAAATACTTAATGTATGTTAGATTTACATACATGTAGTTTGTCCTTGGAAATTGCCATTCGCTTTGCAATTGTATGCACCTTTTAATCATTTAGGTTTAATGCTTGTTTTTTTTACATTACTTGTTGATTTAAGAGACCTTCATTTGTGTCCTCAGCCATACCAGTTTGATGTTTGCTTGTCGTACATGACACGGTGGTTTTCGTGTTACTTTGCTTAGAATGTGAAGTCGGTGTGAATGGAAATGCTGTGTTCTCCTTTGCATAGATTGATAATGATTTTTATGTCATACCTGGGCCTGATAAGGGTGTTCCGAACCTTGTGATACTTTCCCGTATCACATAGGGTTCGGGAGTTGTATCACACAGGCTTCCATAGAATATTTAGAATGCGTTTCGAGCGCGCCGGTTGCGACGCCGCCGAAAATTCCAATACCGGATTCGGAGGTTACAATCAATTTTGTGTTCGAGGACAAAAACCTTCCTCAACTTTTGGCGCTTTCCGCATTGAAATGTGTGTTTTTTAAGGTGGGCATGACATAAATAAAAAACAACACGTTGTATTCCGCATCACCCGAGGTCCCAGCCCTCCCGCGGGTCGGATCGCCCTCCGGCCGATCGTATCCGCGGTCGGGCTGGGACCTCGGGTGATGCGGAATACAACGTGTTGTATTGAATTCTACATGTACATTGCAAAAAAATAAAGGTATAGAAGCCTTCTGCACAGAAGAACAATCTATAATCTTTGATGTCGTCTTAGATGTTATCGGAGTCCAAGGTCTATACATGTACTACAATAATGGTTCAAAGGGAAGTTGAGGGGAAACCTTTGCCATCATACAATCTGCATGTGATCTGTAGTCCACTTTAATCTACAGTCCAAGCTACTCTGTAGAGTCCATATGGATCTCTAAATAACATTGAGAGGCACACAGTACCTAATTAGATAGATCAACTTCAGAATTATCACTTTGTGTAGTTTGATGTTGTGTGTCCTGTTGATTGACACTGTGTGTCATTCAATAATGCAACTTTTGGAAGTGTTTTATGCAGTGTAATATCATGATTTCTTGAAGTGTTCGACTGGTATTTACATGCAAATTCTTTTCTGGACTGATAGCCTGTACCAAATGGATGTAACATATACATGACATTGTATAATCATCTGATCTCAATATATTTCAAGCACATTTTTTTGCTATGTCTGTGCTTTTTTCTCTTGAAAAAATAGTGGGATTGCAAAAATGAAAACTTCACGAATTCAACACGTGACTGCATTGCATGATCACTGGTCTTAGACTTTACTGGCCTTTCTTTTGTACAGTTTAGCAATGTACATCAATGAACTTGTAAAAAACACAAATAACAAATTGAGTAACAAACATCAAAGGAGACGTTGGACTGGAAAATGGGGAACTAAAATCTTTCAAGTTGGCATCACAGTAATACAATGTACAATTGTCAGAAAGTTGGGCATACTTTTCATCAGAAAATCTCCCATTACATTGGCGGGGGCTTAGTGACCTAGCCTCCGTTGCAGACTCCTTCCGGCTGTTTCCTTTTCAAGTTATAGTTTTACTATGACATTTTTTTTCTTGTTCCTTCCTGGCCAGCAACAAGAAAAAAAAATACAATAGTAAAACTATAACTTGAAAAGGAAACAGCCGGAAGGAGTCTGCAACGGAGGCTATCAGTGACCTATGAACACCAGCAGATCCTTAAAAAGCACCTATAATTTACTTCTGAAAATGTCCTTTTAGAGCTCACAGACTAGTTAGACCTCAAAGACTTGTTAGACATTTTCCTGCTGAGTAACTCTCCAAGCAGAGGAATGAGTCCAGCTGGTTTTTGACATGTTTCTAGGCGTTTTTGTCTGGCTTTCTACTTTGTCATGTAAACCAGTTTAGAGAGAAAAAAACATTAGAAAATTGAAAGCCAGACAAAAACGCCTAAAAAACCAAACCTAAAACCAGCCACTCCTCTGCTTGGTGAGTAACAGACTTGATGCTTTCAATGCCAGATTCAACAACTTCATGGAGAAATAATCCTGTCAAGTATAACCACGGAACATCGGACCATCCACATAAACCTATTGTTACAGTCGGTGGAAGAATTCGAAGAGACAGATAAGGAGCGGTCTACATCCCACCTGACCATAAACTCTATTCTACTCATGATAGACAGATCGGTATGGAGAACTTGTATCCAGGACATCAACAGAGTCACTTAGGCACGAAGGAACTGAACTTTATCAAACATAGAACTCTTGTCACTGATCATAACTCAACAATCATCAATAAGCATAGACAATACAAAGGCCCATCAACCCACGGTGAACCGGAACAGCAGCAGTTACACACTTCCAGGTGCCTCTGGCCCCACACCAGGGCTGTCTCAAGGACTCATCCCTCTGTCCCGGGACAGAAATTTGCTTGTCGGGAACTTCGAGACATGAAACTGATCAAAATATATTTTTGTAAGCTTAGAATGGCGGATTTAACAATGAAAATCAACAACATAGGCTCCCAAACAATTAGTGGGAGGAAAAACATTTAAAGCTGGAGACAGCCCTGCATGGAGTGCTTGTCAGGAAAGTGGGTCAAATTCATGAAGAGGGCCGACTGTTTAAAATTTGGTAACCTTAAAGTCATCTAAGTTAGTTCTTTTGTGTTGGATGAAGACAAAAAATGAAGCATGTAATAGATACACAACAAATCACGTAAAAAAACAGAGAACTCCTGCTTATAACTATAGCTCAACAAATTACAGTCCTTGACAAGTCAGACGTCCACGTCGAGGACCATAGCGCTGACAGCGTTCAGGTCCGCCATCTCAGGATGCGTTTGTAAGACACGCTGTATCTTCTCCTCCTGCCCAGGAAACACCTGATGGTGAAAAGGATTATGAGTTTTATGACCACAGTTAGTACATGACATCAAAATGCAACAAGATTGAGCCCCACAAGTTCACATAATAGTGTTTCAAGCTAAAAAGCTTAAGAATCAAAGTCCAAGAAGATTAAAAATTGTGATCAAAATCCAACAAGATTAAAAGCTGGGCTTTAAGTCCAGCCAGTTTAAAAGCAAGCATAAAATAACAAGTCTAGAACTTAGGGTTTACAACTGACAAGTTTCAAAGCTGGAATCAAAGTTGGACGAGTTTAAAAGCTAGAATCAAAATCAAACAAGTTTAAATGCTAGGATTTAAGTCTGGACAAGTTTAAAGGCTAAGATTTATATGACAAGTCTAAGAGCTAGGATCAAAATCAAAAGATGGACTCAAAATTTTTTAAATTAAAAGCTGGATCTACATCACCAGTATGAGCTGCTGACACATCCAGACAGACAGACACCCAAAAACTATACCTTCCTTTTTCGTGGAGGTACAGGTGGACATAGTGAGAGCCTGACAAGACTGGCTGGATTTAGCGCACCTGCATGAGCTGCTGAAACAGCTCCCGCTGGGCCTGGCTGATGGGTGCTGGTGCTGCAGCTGCTGCAGCTGCATATGGCAGTTTGTTCCCCCCACCTGGATGTCTGGCATTGGGCCTGTGTGGTGGCATGTTGTGGCCTCTGTATCTCAATCAACAAGAAATGTCCGTGAATAGTTTCATCAGGTAAGTAAGTCACACACAGGATAAAAAAGTTATTGACAAAGGGGAAATACTTACTGTGGCTTTAAGTTCGTGATTCTAAGTTCACCACGGAAAACAGCGAACTTAAAACCACAGTCAACTTAGAACAACTGGGAACACTTCATTGTTTCCCTATTGCAAAATTAAATATCCCCTTTTACAATGAAAACCAGCAAATGTGGTATACAGTGATGGCTAAGAATACATAATTTTACAGATATGGCGCATTCCTATTTGTCCACTTAGCGATTCAAGTAATATACTTGACAACCTTATGGTAAGATGATAAGTAAACCTTGAATCAAAGAGTATGCAAATATATATGGCCTCTGTTGGCCAATACAAATACATGTACTGACAAATCACCATATGTTTAATGTATGTTAGAAGCTGCCATCAGTTAGTGCATTACCTGAGTCTTTTCTGTGAGGGTTTCATTAACAAGATGTCAAGACTTGGACCATTTCTGCCGAAGGGGTCGTCAGGGGGCATAAAACGATCACCAACAAACGTATACAGCAAAAGCCTGTGGATACAGCGGGGCGAAAACTGTTAGCATTTGGATGTAACCTTACTAGTAAATAACAACTCTTCAGGTTCTAAGCTGAGTGGAAAGAACTCATATTCTTGTAAACATTGCATTTTTGCTCTATTTGTATTTCAGGGTACTGTACATAGCCCCTGTCCTCTGTCACGACCAGTGGAAGAGTAGCTCTTCAGTGAGACAAACTGGTTCAGTGTATACTGCTATCGTCATTTGTTCTTCTTTAAGACCAAGAGGACGTTAAACCATGGTCTTCTGTTCATAGTACTTGTCAGAAAGAGTACTATGTTCACTCTTGTAGACTGAACCTGAACATACTGTACATAGCCCCTGTCCTCTCTGTAACGACCAGTGGAAGAGTAGCTCTTCAGTGAGCCAAACTAGTTTGAGATCACTTTCACTTTCTTTAGGCATGTTGCTGTATGAGCTGTACCTGTTCTCGATGACGTCCCTCCAAGCCTCCGACTCGTCCAGTAAGTCCCTGTAGTTGTCATTGGACACGATCACGCCTCCGTTCTCTACAGCCAACCGTACGATGTACCTGCGAAGAAAAACAGACGAAATTGTATGAAATGCTCGGGGCAAGTAGTAGTACAGTCTCCTGGCTCCCGGGCATATGGTCTAGTGGATATGGTAAAGCTCTCACCACCAAGGCCCGGGGTCGATTCCTATGTGTAAACCACTGAAACGCACGGGGAGAGTAGTGCAGTCTCCTGGAAATCGAACCCGGGCCACCAGCACACAAACCAAACACAATGACCACTAGGTTAAACGGTCAAGACCAGTTAGACTGGTCAGTAAGTGGTGCCACCACAAAGCAAATGGATGCGAGAAGGTTAAACATCACGCACCTGTCATCGTAGGAGGCGACTGTCTTTCCCTTAATGCGCCTGGAGGGAGTGAAGGAGAGAAGACCTTTCTCCTCCAGCTCGATCAGAAGGTAGGATTCTGTTGCGGACCCCTTCCGGAAGTTGGGCACGAAAACCGTGATGTCCCGGTGTCCTCGTGCCCAGAAGTATTCCACGCAGAGAGCGATGCCGCGGCTGGAGAATGTCTTGTTCTTTTTTTTACCATGGCTGAAAAAGATATCATAAATTTCAGTGTCTATTTTCACATCAAAATATAACCACAAGCAACATCAAACTTAGGGATGTCCCTGTAGCTCAACTGGTAGCAGCCTCACAGTTGAGCCCCTGGTTCCACTTAGTTGCTAACTTGGAGACCCCGGTTTAATCCTGGGTCAGGACGTCTCGGTTGGGGCTGCACCAGAATTTCGGAAGGGACGTAAAATTGGGATCTAGTGTTTGAGGAGGCGCCTCGAGCAAGTTATTGAGGATGGGCCATCAACCCTTCCTCCCTGTAAGAATCCTTCTACAGAAACAGCAAGGAAACTTGCTGCCCTATGTGCCACATATTCACAGCGTCATGATTTCTTGGTATGAGATCAAAGCGAAAACTGCAAAAATAAAACCACCGTGACCATTTCAAGATTTACATAGTCGATTGGGCGTCAGAAGAATGACGGTTGAGAGCCTGAGACACAACGATTTACTGGTTTCGACCTTTTATTCCAAAGTCTTCATCAGAATGACAAAGAGTGGAACCGTACTTCCTTTTATAGCCTCTAGTTGAATTTAGGTCAGGGCAATCTGCTCCCTGCTTTAATTTGGTCAGGGCGCTCTAAGACAATATTTACAGTTACTGTACATTACCCACCTCATGGCAACATTGCTGCCATCGATGACCACAGGGCGGAGGTGGTCATTTCCCGGGACATCCGGCAGGTTCAGCACATATTCCCCCATCTTCTGCGGTTTCTCCTCCTGGTTTGGTACTGGCATCTTGTCCTGACCTACAAGAAAATCCTGGAACTGTTACTACTAACAATGCTAACATTCTCATATTTCATTTCATACATTAAAAGTTAAAGTCCTTCCAACACCAGATGGTGCAGAGGGCTGTGCCCATCTCTGTTTCAATAGCCCTTGGGCTACACAACTTTGTGCAATCACTACAGCAAGGGGCCAGCCCATTGGTAGTGGTGTGTGTTTACTAGTAACTGCCATCAAATGCTGAGTGTTAAGCAGAGAAAGCAGTATGTACCATTTTTGGTCTTTGGTCTTTGGTATGACTCGGCCAGGATCGAACTCACAACCTACCATAACTCCTAATGGTCTGCACATTTTTTCAGGGAAGCGATTGTAGTAATCGAATGGACAACCAGGCTATGATGTGATGTCTGCATATATGCAAATAAGCAAGCAAACAAACCTTGCTTCTTCGGGCTGCCGACTTTAAAGGGAGTGTTCCCAGTCCCAGCCGCAGAGCTCTGACTCGCACTCGGGGGAGTCCTGTTCCTGCCTGCACTGCCGTGACGCTGTCGGTTTTGGGCCGCTTGGACTTCCGCCGCCAGGCTGTGGTACGGTCGAACCATGGCACGTTGGGGGGTGGGAATAAGCACCACCGGTCGGACCATCGCTTGGTTCAAGTAAGGGTTACGTCCTAAAGCTGGAGGAATGTAGTTTACGGTCGGCACGTTCTGCGGAGCCTGCGGTCTCAACCTCACGTCCATAGGCCTGCTAGGAACGTTGCCAGGAAAGATATTTCTCATCTGGGGCAAAATGACAGTTTCTCCTGCTTTCTTATCATTGGATGCCTTATCAGACTTAGTTTTTTCCTTTTCCCCTTTTTTTGCTTTTTCTCTCTCCATATTGATGGTTCTGACCTCCTGTAACAGAGCAGGCAGACTCGCGTGCTCTCCAACTCTACTCACCGCCATCGCTATTTCCTCATTGTCGTATCCAAGATCTCTACAGATTTTGCAGGATGAACTGATTCCCTCACTCTTTTGCCCACTTTCTGCCATTGTCTTTCTGCTGTTTTCAATATCAGTGACATCAGCTTTGTCTTTGTCATCTCCCATCTCCATAACAACAACATCTGCTTGGGAGTTTATCATTGCTATGTGGTCCAACATGGTGTTGACGTCCACCTCGGACCCTAGGTCTGTGATTGCGCGATCCACGAGATGCTCGGATATCTCAAATTCTTTCGCAAAGTTCTTTAGGAATCTGATGTTTTCCTGGTTGTGTGGTTTGTTGTTGGACACATCTGCTGCGTTTTCTGTTCTGTTTACTTTGGGCGTGTTTTGCACTGAAGTTTCAATTTTCGGTGGGATTTCAGCCAAAAGTCTGTTGCTAGCACCGACTGGAATCTCAACAATGTCATCGTCACTGCTTGCTTGTCTCTTTTGCTGCTTGTCATCTGCTACTACTTCCATTGAATCATCATCATTACCATTCTGATCACTGGACTGAAGTTTTTCTATGTAATCCAACAAGGTGTTAACGTCCACCCCTGTGCCTAGACGTTCAATGGCGCGATCCACCAGCTTTTCAGAGATCTGTAGACGCGCGGCAAAGTTTTTCAGGAATCGGATATTTTCGTGGTCTTGCATATGGGGAGAGGCAGCGATGAGATGACTGAGTCCGTCCTCAGAGGAGCTGCCAGCAGCTTCATCTCTAAACCCAGACAATCTCGCTGTGCTACCGTGTGGGAAAGGACGACTTTCTGAAAGAATGTCGCCTGATTGGTCTTCTCTTGTGTCTGAGATATCGAAAGGATGAATACCTACAGCCATTATGTCTCCCTCGTCAACAATATCCGTTTCTGGTCGATCCGTCAAATGGCTGCTTCTTACCGGAGGCTCGTTTTCCTCAAGTTCTAGAGAACTGTCTGAAGACTCCTTGTCGGAATCTCGGGGCATGGACACGTCTTCTGAGCCCTCCTCGATCCACTCCATCAGCAGGTGTTTCACAGCTGAAGGCAGGTCCTGTAAGAGTGAAAGTGAAAAGTGATCTCGAATCAGAAGATCTGATCTTCTACTGGTTGTTATAGAGTCTCAAGACAGGGGCTATGTACAGCCTTTCTCTCTCATCTGCGCTGCTCTACAGCATTTACAGGTTCATTGTACCAGAGAAGGGACATAAAATGGGGGTTACATGTTCGAAGAGGGGCCTCTAACACGGTAAATAGGAAGGGCTAGCAACCCCTCCCTATGAAAATATACCCTGCTACTGTAAAGAGTTTAGGTACAGATACAGGTACAGGGTTTAGGTACAGGTACAGGGTCTAGGTACAGATACAGGTACAGGGTTTAGGTACAGGTACAGGGTTTAGGTACAGGTACAGGTACAGGGTTTAGGTACGGGTACAGGGTTTGGGTACAGCTACAAGTACAGGGTTTAGGCACAGGGTACAGAGTTTAGGTACAGGTACAGGTTTTAGGTACAGGTACAGGGTTTAGGTACAAGTACAGGGTTTAGGTACGGGTACAGGGTTTAGGTACAGGTACAGGGTTTAGGTACAGGTACAGGGTTTAGCTACAGGTACAGGGTTTAGGTACAGTGTTTAGGTATAGGTACAGGGTTTAGGTATAGGTACAGGGTTTAGGTACAGGTACAGGGTTTAGGTACAGGGTACAGAGTTTAGGTATAGGTGCAGATTTTAGGTACAGGTACAGGGTTAAGGTACGGGTACAGGTTTTAGGTACAGGTACAAGGTTTAGGTAGATACAGGTACAGGGTTTAGGTACAGGTACAGGTACACAGCCCTACCTGCAGCTGTTGGTCGCAGACGGAGCCGTCTCCGATGGTCTGCAGCAGACGCCTGAACCTGCGGTCCTGATCCAGGCCCTCCCTGGTGGCTGCCACCCTCTCACTGCCCTTGTAGACGGACTGGAGGTTCTCTAGTGTGGAGATGGCCATCATCACCTGGCAACAAACACCAAGTGTTTTTTAATGGTTTATTTTGTTATAAAAAATACAAGGTGTCCAACAGTAGCACCTAATGTTAAGACATTTGGTAGTGCACTTTATAATAGCCTCCCTTTAAAAATACAATAAAAAAGGCATTTGTAAGATCTATCTGTATCTGTAAAGATATTGCACTGTACAGCCGGAATGACCGCCCTTTGGCATAACACACAAGCTTCACAGTCACGCAGCGCGGCAGCAGCTGGTTATATTACATTGAATGACCTGTCACACCTAGCCTTTGCACATCTAGCTGCAAGCGTTGTTTAGACTAGAGCTATCTATTGAGGATGTGTCTATTGTGAAGTTGCAAAGAAAACTACATGTCCAATGAAGCACCTCACCTGCAGATCCGTCCCGCTGACGTGCAGTGTCCCCTCCTCTATCACCATGACGGCCGCGCCCGACAGGCTCTCCACGGTGCGGTGCCAAGCGCCCCCTGCCCCCGCCCAGATGCAGTGCAACGGCCGGGAGTAGCTGACATCCATCTCCACTTCGGGGCTGCACAGAGCCTTGATGTAATCCTGCAGGAAACAAGTTCAAGTTCATGGATGTCGCATGAGTGGAGGTCAAGGGTCACTGTCTTCAGAGAAATTCTATACGATTGGTCCAATTGACCAATCCTACCATATGTGTATGTTGAAGGACGATATAACTCTGCGGATCTTTATGATATTCCCCTGTTGTTACATGTAACCATTAGGTGGGTAGGCGTCAGGAAAACGAAGGTCATTAATGCGACTCCTGGCAACTTTCTACAGTACTGCAGCAGAACTTTTGGTTTTGATATCTGTCAATCAGCGATTCAAGTACACATGTGCAGTGTCAAAGGTAACGGCCACTGGCTTGTAAACAGTTCTTGACAGGACCATTGTCATGTCTCGATTTGCATAACAAATTACTAGTATGTCCAGACGTGTTTTGTTTACGCCTCAGGGGCCTTCACCTTTGACACTGCACATGTGTACTCATCTACGAAAAGGTTTATTATCTTGACCCAAGTGAAACGCAGTACCTTGAGACCATGTCTAGCAAATTAATAGACTGTAAACAACAACAACATATCTTGTAGGGTGTTGTTTACCTTGGCCCTGGCCCGTCCGGAGTCAGACCCCTCCACTTTCACCCACTGCTGGTCCAGTTCAGGGGTGGTGGGCAGCAGACTGACGGTGACGCCGTGAGTCCGTTCCACCCGAGACAGAGCTCGCACCAACAGCTGCAGCCTGTCCTTCGGGATGGTCAGCTCGTCGGCTTGGTGCCTCGCCGAAGACGCCATTTGTTGTGGTTAGAACACCACTGATCGTCTTAAAGACGCGATAACAAGTCGTAGTCCTTCCTCAAGAAATCCAGTTTCGATATTTCAGAGTGACGCTAGAAAAACAGCGGGGGTAGGAATCGAAACGACGCTCCCAACAGAGTCAACATCGCAGTCTTGTGATGTTGTACGGTTCCCTAAGATTTCACGTCTCTGTTACGTGGACCATTGTCGGGTTACGTTTGGATTATGAGTCATAGAAAACACCTGAAACTCGTGACTTCCTGACTGACACGACAGTCCTCGGTGTGTATTTGGATTTGAACCGTCCCATGATCCTTCGCGCCGTGGGTATGTTCACTTCCGGGTTCCCAGAATCACAACAAACACATGTGCGTTCCACTCTCCAAGCAGAGGTTAGGCTCCCGCTTGTTTTGGGCGTCTTTTGGGGCTTTCTTATCGGGATTTCGCATTGAGTGTCAACAAGGAATACATATTAGGAGAGGGACGTGTCCTAAGAAAACCTGACGAAATAAAAAGCCCGATTTATGATTAAATCGTCTAAAAAGACGTCCAAAACAAGCCTAACCTCGGCTGAGAGTACATTATTCTAGGCGGTATCAAAGTTCAAAATAAAACGGCCACATTGCAATGACATTTTTAAAGGAAAATGCTAAAAGTAGTTATCCGGTATCATATGCCTCTAAAGTTTCTGTAGACAAATTAAAGTCTAACTATAAAAAAACTGACACATTTCTGTCAACTAGGGACGTAGCCAGAACACTGGGGTGTCTCTAGTCTGTATAACGCAAACTCCAGCTGTCCGGGGGTTTCTGTCCCCTCCTAGGCTGCGAGCGGTTACAGGATCTTACAGGGCGGCTAGCGGTTACAGGAGGCTTGATTGAAATCAGGCTAAAGTGTCCAATACCAATATATTCTATACTCTGTCGTTCGATGATGATGGTTCTAGCAAGAAATACACTAGTAGTATTACAACTTCTAAACTAGAATGGCAACATTTTCGGGAAAATGCAGGATATTCCCCTTCCATTACCTCAAATATGACATCCGTAGCATCGGCTGTAAGGGTATTATGAAGTTTCTGCATAAATTATGCAAATGAGGTCGCCATTAGCATAATTTATGGTCAGGTGTGTTCACCTCTCCTAAAGGTACCTACATCTGAAATATGACAATCGTAGCCTTTACGGTGAGGGACATGCATAAATTATGCAAACGAGGCCCTCATTAGCATAATTTATGGCCAGGTTTTATTACCCTTCCTAATGGTACCTACATCTCAAATATGACATCCGTAGCTTTCACGGTAAGGGAAATACAAGTTTATGCCTAAATTATGCAAATGAGGTCCACATTAGCATAATTTATGGCCAGGTGTATTCGCCTTTCCTAAAGGTACCTACAACTCAAATATGACATCCATAGCTTTTACGGTAAGGAAAATTCAAGTATATGCATAAATTATGCAAATGAGGTCCTCATTAGCATAATTTATGGCCAGATTTCCTGACCTTTCCTAATGGTACCAACATCTCAAATATGACATCTGCAGCTTTTACGGTAAGGGAAATAGAAGTTTATGCATAAATTATGCAAATTAGGTCCTTATTACTAGTATCATAATCTATGTCCAGGTGCATTCACCTTTCCCAAAGGTACCTACATCTTAAAGATGACATCCGCAGCTTTTACGGGAAGGGAAATATAAGTTTATGCATAAATTATGCAAATGAGGTCCTCATTAGCATAATTCATGGCCAGGTGTGTTCACCTTTCCTGAAGGTACCTACATCTCAATTATGACATCTGCACCTTTTACGGTAAGGGAAATACATGTTTTCCATACATTATGCAAATGAGGTCCTCATTAGCATAATTTATGTCCAGGTGCATTCACCTTTCCTAAAGGTACCTTCATTTCAAAGATGACATCCGCAGCTTTTACGGTAAGGGAAATACAAGTTTATGCATAGATTATGCAAATAAGGTACTCATTAGCATAATTTATTGTCAGGTGTATTCACCTTTCCTATAGGTACCTACATCTCAAATATAACATCCGTACATTGTAACATAAGGTACATATAACTTTCTGCAATACCATTAGTAGAGCTGCCACCGCACATCTACTTGGTTTTTGGCAGAAGAAGAAGAAAGAAGAAGAAGAAGAAGAACAGGCAAGCAAAAACAATATATCCCCCTTCCCACTGGAAGGGGAATATAATTAGCCTGTGTCGTCCTGGTTTAGTTCCAGGATCTGCCTTCACAAAACTTCTGACACTCAGGCCATCTCTAAAATAATAATAATGGTTTGAGTTGACAAAGAAAAGAAGACTCCAGACAAAAAGCTGTTGGAAAATTTTATTTTATTGAATTTCCGAAGTACAGTATCCAGCAACAGTAAAATACGCTGTGGCCATATCAGTGATCAGATGTATTTAACTTTTCAAACTTTGTATCCAGAAATCAATCCGTCATAAAGTGTAAATAGTTACAGGAACTAACTAAAACGTTACAACCAGTCAAAATTTCATTCAAGCTCTCATCTTATAGCATAGTCCAATAAATAGCCTCCATGGTTTGTTGATGAAGGTTAGACATCCAGGTAATAAGATACGCCAAATGGCAGTAACTCAAGCAAAGGGGGCTTTATCAGCTCCCGTCCGGAGTAACATGTCCGTTCTTTCAAGGAATCTTTTCACTTGCTTCTCGCGCGGTACATATCGCGAGTTAACCTCCGGGTTGCAGGGGACGTCTGCCAGCAGAGCCCTAACCACTTTCACCGCGGTTGTTCCAAACTTTTCCCTCTGGACTCGCATCGTGTCTTTCACTTCTTCCGCCGGCCGCAGCTCTCGGACTTTCGGCGGCACCAAATCCACATCGGTAGGAACGTGTTCTCCCTCCACCGTCAGCCGTCTGTACCCTAGCTTCACATCCGTCAGCGTTGCACTGATGTGGACCTTGAAGTCGCATTTGTGGGTCTTGTCCATTCTATTCCTCGGTCCTTGGCATCCGTCGATGCACCCACCCAGACCACCGCACTGGCGACGGCAGTTGCCTTGTCCCGAGCAGTGAAGCGTTTTCCTGAAAAGTAGACACGAACAAAGGAAGGTTTATTTGCAAGTCCATACCCGAAGGCTAATTACGAGGCATTCTAGAAACATAACAACCATAGTCGATGCTGTAGGGCTGTTGTGAATTAGGATTTTACCATGGTCAATACTGACCGACGGAGGCCATAGTAAAAAAAAAAACCCATACATGTGACAATGGGGAGGTGATTGACATTATCGTAACAAAAGAACCTGCTAGTCGTCCAACAGTGAGTGAATGGTCACTTAAAATCACAAAGCGCTTTTTGGCGCACAGTTAAAGCACCTGCTACTGCCTGAACGTAATTATGCACGAAAAGTTACAAAAGAAATGTTGCCTAAATCGCTGTCTCCGGTATTGGGCCGAGATGACAGGGCCGAGTTTGTAATGGTCCGAGTCGTCCGACTTTGTTTGTACGTATAGTTGTAACGTTAGATATGACGTTACTTCACGAAAACCGTGTTTCTCTTGCGTCCGACATAAAGATTACTGCGTGCTTATTATGGTTTCCAGTCTTTTTAGTCTCATTCGATTAGACCCACCCACACCGAGGACGAAACGACTACGGGACGAAAAGGCATGTTATCCTTATTATCAACCCTGTTCCTCGTCTGACACTTTAAAATAATAAATATGATACCGCAATTTTCAATCGAGGACGCTGAACCTTACCTGTACACTTGGAGGTCGTAGAAGGGCTGTCCGTGCTGTTCTGGCTTGACGGCAGCTTGTCGCGCATCACCCTCTGCTGTAAGATTGAGTATGTCGTCCAGGCGTCGTGTTGTAAAAGCCTGACCTGCTCGCGTCCATGTGTTGAAACAGGCGGCTCCTTCTTCCCTTGATACCGTCACCAGTTTCTTCTTTATTTCGTGTCTACCCTTCACCAAGTTTGCGCGTACTACGCTGTTTGGACCAGTACCTTCAACGTACCGGCTGACAGATCTCCCTTGCTGTAGCAGCACGCTGCCGTTTGGAAGTGGGGTAAGCTGATAATCGCGTAGTCGTACGAAGTTGGGAACAGAAAGAGCCATGACGTCCTTGTGCTCTGGTACCCCAAAACGCAAGTGCCATGATCGTAGCGTCGGTGGTGTGTCTTTATGACCTGCGGACGTGGTAGAAAACTACAATAGAGTTTCAACCATGCCTACCTGGCATATCAATGAAACCTGACCGAAGACTCTACTCTACTGGTTGTTCCCTATTGGCCAGTTTGCTTGAATATCAATGAAACCTGGCCGAAGACTCTACTCTACTGGTTGTTCCCTATTGGTCAGTTTCCTTGAATATCAATGAAACCTGGCCGAAGACTCTACTCGGATGGTTGTTCCCTATTCAAGCTATTGGCCAGTTTGCTTGAATATCAATTATTATCATTAAAACCTTACTCTAAGTGGTATTGATATGTTGCTTAACTCTTTAACATTTCCGAACATAGGGTTGTCAGAACATTTGTAGCGGTGTCAGAACATTTGGGTGCACGTCTCCGATTCCAATATGTTCCAAACTCTGCAGCCTTACGATGGTAAGTATTCTGGTAAGATATTTATTACAACAACCGGAGCCCCTCTAAATACCATGTAGTAATCAAGTCTGACTTAACCAAGAAAAGAAGACGCCAAACAATGGTTTTCATACAAAAGTGGTAGGAAGATTCTATTTCATTCACATTCGGCTACAGTAAAGTATACTGTGTCCATTTCTGTGATAAGATGTGTATACATTTTCATGTTTTGTATACAAAAATGCATCCGACATAATTCAAGTGTGACTAGTACATGTACCAGGTACTAACTATACAACTAGTCAAAATTTCAATAGACCCCTTTCCAAATACCGCGGCCATTTTGAATCCAGGGCGCGCGCACGTGATTCGAGCGCGGGAAAAGTGAAGACCCGGTAAGTCCACACGCCAGCGGTAAGGCGTCCCCAATAGAAACCAGCGTTGAGTCATCTTCGGCGGCGAGATGTTTTCCTCCTCGGTGAAATCCATCGATATATTTGCATGGCACAAGTAGATGATATTGTTGTGGACACTTGGACTAGATATCGGCCAGTAAAATTGTGAATTTCTGCTACTTTTCCATAGTTTCTGCCGGGATGTTGAACGCGCGCTACAGTGATAGAATGCTAATATGTTTACACCGCGTGCTTGTAGTTTCCCTAATAATGTTAGCTAAAGTCGAGAAAAATCCCACAAAACATACACTTTTCGAATCATTTTAGCTTCGTTTAGGTATGAATATAACTCTTGAGCCTTTTGGCTGTCGTGACAATGCCAACATCATCTTGAAATTACGTTAGTTTGAGGGAGGGTTTTGTTTTCTGTGCAGCGTTACATCGACTTCGCTCAGCAATATTTGACATTTCCGTTGAATGCAATCCCACAAAAAAAAGACGTGAAAATATAGACTTGAGTTCAATGTCCTTTTGGGTACAAATTTGGCAGCATTCCGGCGGCTTTTTGACGAAGGACCTCAGGCCGATATTTTTCCTTTTGTTGTGGGGTTTCATCCTGTGGAAATCTAAGATATTTCCGCAAAAAGTGATGTAATAAAACCCTACAAAGAAAACACACCCCCTGCTTCACTCACAAGTCGAGAAAACCCCCGTAAAGCATACACTTTTCGGGCTGGAATCCTTATAGCTACTTAGATAGAAATATACAGAATTTTACCGGTTGTGACTTCCCCTGGGAAAACGCGCGTTGAGAGGGGGTCGTGTTTCTGTCTAGCCTTTCTTTCTTTTCTGTCTAGCTTCCGAAAAGATCGTCAAAGAGCCGCCGGAATGCTGCCATATTTAAGGACATTGAACTCAAGCCTAGGCCTATATTTTCACGTTTTTTTGTGTGTGGGATTGCATTCAGCGGAAATGTCAAATATTGCTGAGCGAAGTCGATGTAACGCTGCACAGAAAACACGACCCTCCCTCAAACTAACGTAATTTCAAGATTATGTTGGCATTGTCACGACAGCCAAAAGGCTCAAGAGTTATATTCATACCTAAACGAAGCTAAAATGATCCGAAAAGTGTATGTTTTGTGGGATTTTTCTCGACTTTAGCTAACATTATTAGGGAAACTACAAGCACGCGGTGTAAACATATTAGCATTCTATCACTGTAGCGCGCGTTCAACATCCCGGCAGAAACTATGGAAAAGTAGCAGAAATTCACAATTTTACTGGCCGATATCTAGTCCAAGTGTCCACAACAATATCATCTACTTGTGCCATGCAAATATATCGATGGATTTCACCGAGGAGGAGAACATCTCGCCGCCGAAGATGACTCAACGCTGGTTTCTATTGGGGACGCCTTACCGCTGGCGTGTGGACTTACCGGGTCTTCACTTTTCCCGCGCTCGAATCACGTGCGCGCGCCCTGGATTCAAAATGGCCGCGGTATTTGGAAAGGGGTCTATTCTTTTTTACAGTCCAGTGGTCAGTTTTTACATACATGTAGTCCAACAAATAGCTTCCATGATTCATCATATCTTAACCTTCTCCCTGCTGCCCAACCCCATATTAAACCAATATTGGTACATACACATGTATCTGGTGCCAAACAGCTACCTTAGGCTGAAGGTTAATTTTGTATGGATTGTCCCCACTGGGAAAAAGGGATTTTAATATTTACACATTATTTATAAATTATTGACATCTTGCATCCCATTGATTTTTATCTTAGGCCACACCGATTTAATTTCTTGGTTAACAGATTTTTTTAAATAAAATTTTAGCACAAGGACATCATGAAAACAGAAGGCTGGGGTGAAAACTTGCACCTGACCCTGTTCACTCCCTGAAACTGTGTGCACCAAAGTACAAACTTTCCTCTGAGATTCTGTTTTCATGTTTTCACTGGCTCGCACCAGTCTGTCCTTCCTATACAATCCTGATGATGAAATCAAAAGCCACAAACACAACATCTTAACAGTTTATCAGACAGTCTGGTCTTCACAGAGGACCAGAACAAAATAGGAAACTTGACAATAGAAACAAACTTAAAGACAACAACCTAATGTTCCACCGCACAAAATATATATACAACATTCACGTACTCACCGTGTGGCCAGTTGCTATTAGAAACAGTTACACAACATCAAAAAGCGAAGGCAACGTCTGAAAGCGTGGTTGTGGTTAAGATATGGGCCCAGCGGACCAACTTAAGTCCTTGCTTGCATTTTTCATTACCATGACCCGATCCTGAGAAATATACGTTAAGCAAACGTTTGTAAGTTTTTCCGTTTAAACTATTGCAATTGCAAGAGATTCTAGCTTTGGAAATAAATCTGAAAATACTGTACATTCATTTACTTTCGCAGTGGTTCTATTTCACAGAGTGAAAATGAGGGTTTTGCTGCATTTTGACTTTGCTGTTGATATCATCATTTTTGTTGTACAGTAGTATCACTAGTAATGCATTGAAAACGCAGTGTCAAGAATTTGTGGTGGAAAGGTCAAGTAAACAGCGAAAATACCACCACAAAAGTTTCAACACTTACAGTACTAGTAGTCTAATTGAGGAGAAGAAATGAGCCAATATATACTAGTATATATATACATGGAACCTTCCCAAAGGAATCTTTAATCCTTCAGGGGGCACTACCTTGTAGGGAAGACGCCATCTTATAGCATGGTGGTAAAGTCAGTGTCCATCATTGTTTTCACCAGATGACTTGCAATTCCCAACGGTCCTCCCTTGACAAACCTGACAAAGTTATCTCCAACAAGAGGCCCTACAGCGTACAGACCCCGTGCCTTAGCACTCTCGAATGTGAAGGGGTCCACGTCTATAGGATTCTTTTTAGAAGACACCTGTTTGGTGCTGTCTACAGCCAGTTCTGTTCCGTTGTTGCCTAAGAAGGACAAACTTGGCCGCGCACCGATGAGGACGAGGATTTTCGAGACATGGACCACCTTCTCGGAACCTTCCATGATCATTCCGAGACACTTCCTCGTCGGCCCCTTGAGGACGCACTTCCTTCCTGCCCTCATCTCGACGATGTCGTGTCGGGGATAGCTCTTGTACCCGGGGTACCCTTCCTTGCTCTTCATCATCTGGTATACCTTGTGGTACTCCGGGTAAAAGCCGTCAGGGAGAGTCTTGAAGATCAGGCCCTGGTCCTTGACGTCCTTTCGGAACACGTGGACGACGGGGATCTTGCACGACCGCAGGCACAAGATGGCGTCCGCCGCGGTCAGCCCCGCCCCGACGACCATCACCGGGTCGGAGTGTTCGTCAAGTTCTCTGTTCGCGATCGCCTTTTCGATCTCTCTGAGGTCGTGCACAATGACTCCGTTGTCGACGTCTCCCTTCAGGTCAAGCCTGTTGGGGATGTCGGTGGTTCCGGTCGCCATGACGACGTGGGGGGCGTGGTAACAGAACGGCTGCTCGAGGTCACCGACCTGCAGGACGCCTCGGACCTCCCACATGTTCATCCGACAGCACTCCGGCCGATGGAGCTACAGTAATGGACAAAACATGAGTGTCAAGTTGGGCAGCTCAAGCGATCCAAACAAACTTCAATGTAAAACTAAAATGCATAAGGACACTGGTGTTTTAAGCATCATTCTAATTATACAGGTTTTCATTGTACAAGCACAAATATAAAGTGTCATGTTGGTCAGCTGAAGCGATCCGAACAAATACTGTGTAATGAATCGGGCTTGGGTATTTGGGGATCTTAGTATCAATATCACTTATTATAAACGAAGAGCCAAACCAGTTCGATTTCTTTCTACGAAGCCATCTATGCCTTACTCAGATATGATAACAGACATTGCTACACAGATATACAACAACAGGGCTAGAGGCATGATGTATATGTAAAACTAAAATGCATCAGGACATCATTCTAATGATACAGGTATTCATTGTACAAGGCTGGACAATTTTCCGTAGCAATAGAAATAAGGAGAACATGTTGGAAAAAATAATTCTACAGTAGTACAATGTTTTATCATTAAAATCTTATGTCGCTTGCTAGCGGTTTACCCAAGAAAAAGGCCAGGTCGGGTAACCTAGCCTGGATGCCAGCCATTCGGTCGCTTTTTGTTTTGAGCGGGAAACGAATAAGAGAGCACCAAAAAAAAAAAAATGTAACAGTTCTCAGTGGAAAATGTGCTAGATGTTGGCACATAGGCAACCAAATCCGCAGTGTGTTTTTTGGCACACAGTTTGACAGATCCGCCGAATAGGCTCGGTGGGCGTCATTCCACCGTCCGGGAAGGTAGTGTAAAGTGCCTTTCCCAAGGGCACAACGTCGGGGCATGGTGAGCATCGAACTCGGGACCGATTGATTCCGAGTTCAACGCTCTAACCGTTACACCACGGTGACGTCACATAAGAGAGCACACCAAAGCTAAAATGGCTGGAAATCCAGGCTGCGGGTAACCGGAAACATAACATTTTTTCCCTAGAACTGAGAGCCTATACCTGGCAAGACGCCTCCTGTTCCCCACTCTCCTGGTTGATGAAGGCGCAGTCCACCACCAGCCGTCGGACAGATGTCACAGTCGAGCCCACCAGGAAGTTCTTCTCCAGACCCATGTGTTTGACGTAGTCGCTGTAGTGAAAGTGACAGAAAGTGAGAGTGATATCGATCTAGTTGAGCTCAACAAACAGCTATTCTTCCAGTGGTTGTGACAGAGAAGACAGATGCTATGTACAGTTTTTACAGGTTCATTTACAGTTTTTACAGGTTCATCCTTTTCAGTTATGTGTTAAGTAAATTCCCCTACTTCAGATACCCGAATAGTAGAGAGAAATTTATATTTCTTACAGCCTTCGATAGACCAACTCTAACTAATCACACAGCCTCCTACATTTATACAATTACCAAGAAGCGAGAGGAAGGCGAAAGTACTAGAGTATGCTAGATGTTTATATGCAGTAATATGCATGTATATATTTGTTAACATGTGACCTGTGCTTAGCCCACCAGTGGGGCAAACATGTACAATAAAGGTCTTCATTCACTCATTTATTGTAGCCTAGCTTTCAGCACCACGGACATCGCCTGCATGCATGGTGTTCAAAAAGTGGTCTGGAACCAGTTTAGCTCACTGAAGAGCTAATCTTCTACTGGTCGTGACAGGAAGACCGACGCTATGTACAGTATTTACAGGTTTATTGTAACAGGGAAATTCCCCTAACAATGTACTAACAAGTACAATTTACAGTGGACCATGTCCTAAGGACTGCAACTCTTTCCAGAAGGATGCATGTCACTGTATGTTTTGTGTTTTATAATACGTATTTTAGTTTTGTTATTGAAATTTTGAGGTTTTGTTATTGAAATAAAATGTGGGGGAAATTTACTGAAAGAAAAAACAAACATACATGTCGGGTGAGCGACACAGCCAGCGTTGAACTCACGGCTACTAGTTCCAGAGGCAGGGCCGTTAACCACTGGACCACGCACGTACCGAACAAAGTGGAGAGATTTGAAGAAAGACTGATTGCAGCTGCAGGGTGTTCAGACCACTACAGCAGCAGAACACAGTGGACTAGCCATATCCTAAAGATTTAAAAAAAACACTGGACTACGCACGTACCTGTAGTACTGCGCCACATCGGACATGTACGCCCTGTCCTGTCGGGCACAGTTCACGCCACCATGCGGAGATCTGGAGGGGAGAGAGACAAAAATGAGTTAGACTTCCTTTCTACTAGATGGCGATCGGTAAGCAACTGTACAGTGACCAAAATTGAGGCAACCAATGTTAACACAGAATAAAAAATACTCTTTTTACACAACCAAGAGATTTATTCCACCGATGGTCCGGTGACCATCTGTCACCTTCTTCAAGGCAATTCTGACTGGTTCACATAGCAATGCAGCACAGGTGTTGCTGCTTATACTCTATTCACCAATGTTAGCACAATAATTTACATATTTAACTAAGAGTAACATTTTAACAGTTGAAGAAGAGGAAACAGGGTTCCCATAGGACCTGAAGACTGTAATGGGGAGGGGGGTATAAACAGTCAGTAGAAGAGGAAACGGGTTCCAGCAGTGAGTCAGTGAGAGCTTTGAGAAGGTCAAAAGAACAACCGGAGGACAGCCGAACCAGAATTTGGCCGGTTACCTTGGCAAGCTAAAGCAGTGTGCTTGGCCACATCGCATGCAAGTCCTCTTCCTCTCACTGTGGTAGCAAAAAGTGTCATTCAAACTCGCTAAGATGAGTCAAACACACTAAAATTATACATTGTGAAGGTAGGAGGATTTGTGGCTCTTAAGGGGTTTGTGGATATGTCATATACCAGTACAAATGTATTACATGAAGAAAGCAACTTTCTCAAAAAACTAAAACAGCCAATCCTCATACCTTAACATATTACAGCTATTGTTTGCAGTATTTTTTGCGGCCATGGATTCCTTCTGTATAAGATACGCTTTCTCTTAACCTTTGGAAATGATGCCCTGCACCTGAAACACCACTCTTTGCACAAGTTGCCCAAACCAGTAATGTTATGCTATGTTATTTTAACCAACATTCCCTACATGTTAAAGTAGCACCTTCCCTTTTTATTGGCGTTAAGGTGCGATCATATCCTGCTATTCCAAAAATAATTACTCAAGCAACTGGATAAAGTTTTGAAACTTTATCCTGCTATTCATTTCATAACAAATTCCATTATCATTTGGCACTATGAGTCAAATGTTCCGTGGTTGGCTGAGACTGTCCCAAATTACTATGCTAGTATCATTCTTAAAGATGAACTCGAGCAAGTTTTCAAATGTCCATTGGTAAATCATGTTGCGCTATCAATTTTTGTGTACACATGAGAAAGAGTGAGAGAGCTAACCTTCTGTGATGCTGGGCCCACTGTCTGAAGTCCATCTGGGGCAGCTCCATCCAGTTTCCCAGACTGACTGTGAGCATGGATCCATCCATGTTCTGTTAAAACAAAACAATACATGGACATCCTTAGAGCAGAATGTATGTCGCAGATCCAGAGTTGTCTAGCTATCTTAGTTGGTTTCCCACGGCTCCCATATTCGACTGTTACAAACTTAAGAGGCGAATATGGGGGCTTCAAAATGTAGTTTCAAAATGAATTGTGTGGCATCGTGTGGCGCAATCAGTAGAGTGTTTCGCTCAGTACCGATAGATCCCAGGGTCAAAACCCCGATATGCCCCAATGTTGTGCCCATGGGAAATGCACTTTACACGACTTTCCTCACTCCACCCAGGTGTGAATGGGTACCTGACTCCACAAAGTGCAAGTGTGGAGCAAATATGTATCTGTTGTGTATTATATGATTGTAAACCCTGCAGCTATTCAGCAATGGCTGCCATTGCATGGGTAATTTCTGACCAATAAACCATTATTATTATTATTATCATTTTTATAGGGAAACACAACCGCATACACAGTAATGAAGGTAAGTCCTAGTGAGGTACTGCACAACACTTACATGCCAAGCTCCTCCCGGCGGCCCCTTCCCCAGCACCACGTGTGGAATGTTCCGCGCCGGATGGCGGTTCCACTGCAGACAGGAGGGCTCGTCCATCCCCAGGTCCGCGTTGGGGTGGCACAGGGTGTCCATCAGCAGGGCAACCGGGTTGTTAGACCTGCCCTCTAGCCCCTCTGACAGGTACTGCAGGTCCTGATGAATGAATGAATGAATGAATGAGTAAACGAACAAATGAATGAATGCTGTGTTCTCGTTAAGCTGAAAGCCTTGCAGATGAAATACATTTTACTTACAATTGTAAAAATTAATGTTCAAAATTGAAAAATTTCATGTCAATTCTAGTTAACAGAAAACTAGTTACCACAAAATAGTTAACACATCCTGATTCATGTGGCTGAGTTGCGATTACATCGTTTAACAATGCTGAAAAAATGCAAAATGCAAATATCAATCTGAAGGGAAATTCATTTGAATTTAGAATTATTAGTTTTGGCACCAAAATTCTACACTACATAACCTTTAGAATAGAGTAGTCTACCTGAAGTTTAATTAACTAATATTCTTGTATCATGCAACATTTTGAATGCATTTTTTCGATAAGTCCTGTAGTGTTTGCTTACCATGTTCATATCCACTGTATAGGCAGACTGTAAAGAACTTCAGACATCGGAAGAGTTGAAAGTGCAAATTTCAAACTACCTGCTGAAGTATGGATCGTTCTGGATTCTCCCGCAGCTTGATGTCCAGGATGGGGTTGGGATGGGGGTGGTTGTTCGCGTAAGGCCAGTTCCCAGACAACAGATAGGACAAGCAGATACCCGAGGGGCCATTTCCTGTAAAACAGTCGAGAAAACCTTCTTAAAACAATGTGAATTATGGTACACTGCTTCAGGAACAGCAAGGAAGTGGCGTCCAGCCTGGTACTCTGGGTACCCCTGCACAGGAAGAGAAAGCCAGGAAGGCAGCCTCTCACCTACATGGATGTACTACAGAAGGACACAGGCCTACCACCTGAGTCACTGGCGAGGGCAATGGAAGACAGTCGTTTCTGGGCTGGCAGAGTGGTTCGAGTGGCGGAGGAGGACTGGCACTCGACATAAGTCAAGTAAGTCAACGGTACAAGACCACTTTCCCGTCTTCCAAAGAATGGAAAATTCGGTAGAAAATTTGTGGTTTAACTAAGACGGTACAATATTCTCCATGCAACTAGGAGTGGCCGGGATTTTTAATGTCTGCCTTTCTTCTACTTCCCTTGTGAAGGGAGGCAGACGTTAAAAATCTCAGCCACAATCCAAGCCCCCCGACTGAAACCTCTGCTTTGAGAACAGCATTTTGTCCCACTTTACTTTCCCACCTTCTTAAAAATGGAAAATTCCATAAAAAATTTGCGGTTAAACTTAAAGACAGTATAAATGTATCGGAAAATAGCTGTGAACCACTAATGCCACTCATGTTCTCTATAATCTATATACACAGACAATAGTTTTCAATATCTAAAATTGACATTTCGAATGGTATTAAAGGTGCCCGCATTTTTAGTTTTAAATGTTAGGGACTGCGTCCCTTAAAAGATTACAAATATTTAAGAAAGGAGGATGACAGTTCATGTTTTAACAGAGTGACCTGCAATGTAAATATTTGGAGCAGAATCCTTTAGAAGCCAACTTTACCAGAAATACAAATATTGGAACCACAACAAAACATGTTTAGCTGTTGAATCCCTGATGGGGGTTAGTGATATTTGGAGAGTTCTAGTGGGTTACATTTTTTTTGCAGCAGGTGGGCGTATTCTGTTTACGGTTGGATAAGTGGTTTCTCTAAGGGAGTCCTTGCTTTGTTTGTTTGGCTGAACCTTTGTCTCAGGTATTCATGAGAAGCTTAAATCAGCCAGCAGGCCCGCTTTTTCTTCACTTTATTAAACAAAAATAACCAAAAAAATTGCAACAAGACAATACAAGGCCGCCTTTCTTTGAGGTCATGAGGGAAGAGGTAGGGGTCAGACAAAGTATAACAGAGATACAAACAAATTACATCATTTAAGTCCTGATAACTCTATCAACATACATATACAAAATGTACATGGTACAAAACATACAGCGTCAAAGCTGCTTCGTGGTCCGTGTCTGTTCGTTTTGGTCATATCTCTTACTTCAAGAGTCTCTTAAAGGAAGTCAGATTCATGAGATTACAGTTTTCATAGACTATTGGCAGGGACTAATTAACAAGATAGAGTTCGTGGAATGAAATCTCTCCGTAAATCACCAATCATAATGCAATTTTCATCTACGTTTGATCCAAATTGCAGTTTGCAGGTGTCTGAAGATAATTTTTATACAAATTGTTTTTGCCTGCAAGTAAATTTAGATAATTGGGAATTTTCTGCCTTGGTTTGTCTTGCACTCATGGCTTTAAAAGGGTTATGAAGAATATACCAGATCACCCAGCAACCTGAAAATGCTTCAATCTCTTTCGTATAATCGAATTACCGGGTTAATGTAAAGAGATGACCAAATGTTTTTTGATCCTGCAATTGCGGGATTTTAAGAAACATCACACAACGTCCTCACACAAATTTTCAATTTTGAAACAGTCAGACGTTTCCGCTGTCTTTCGTCAGTGACTAAAAACAAGAACTGGAGAACCAGGTTTTATACGAGAACTCTGAATCGTTATGTTAACGAGGTGAAGACAATAATTTTAGGATGATTCAATAGGAGACGAAGTCAAGACAAGACTGTATGCAAACGAGCCAATTAGCTCCTGTTGTTTGAGTGCAGGAGCTTTATGTACAGTACAGTCCCTGGTATTAGTCCCTGCCAATAGTCTATGAAAGCGTGCGTAGTCCAGTGGTTAGCGATCTTGCCTCTGGAACTAGAAGCCCCGGGTTCGATCCCGGCTGTGTCGCTCACCCGACATGCACGCTACCGTTAAAGATCGCAGTCCTTAGGACGGGACGTTAAGCCGTGGTCCACTATTCATTGTGCTTGTCGAAAAGAGCTAGGGGAATTTCCCCGGTACAATGAACCTGTAAATACTGTACATGGCGTCTGTCTCCTCTGTCACGGCCAGTGGAAGAGTAGCTCATCTGTTCATTGAGTTCATTTGAGCTAAACTGGTTCGAGATTCCTTTCCTTTCCTTTCCTTTTGCAACCATATTTGCAGTGACTGTGCTTATAAACTGGGGCAAAGGTGAACGGATGTCATCTGCTCTTTGTACCTCTTTGCTCTTATGTAACCCGAGAGGTCTTCAGGATACCTTGTACGCTGCAGCTTTTGTCAATCGTATCCCAACCGTATTCGAGAACTTTTCAAGATCAGTGTCTCAGTCACTGAAAAAGCAGTTGGGGAAAATACTCTACTAAGTACTGTAATCTAAATTCTTCACTTCTAGTTCTATATAGGTTTGACTGTATATCATTGGCCAGGTGGTCCTTATATAGAGGTGGTCACTTGTAACATTACAGGTTTGACTTTATGTCAATGGCCAGGAGGTCCTTATCTAGAGGTGGTCACTTGTAACATTACAGGTTTGACTGTATATCATTGGCCAGGTGGTCCTTATGTAGAGGTGGTCACTTGTACAGGTTTGACTGTATGTACTCAGACTCACTTTCCTGTCATTTGTTGTTCCCTGTCACACAAGGGTTAGAAATGCTTGCACATACAGAATGTGGAGGCTTGATGGCAGCCCGCAAGCTGCTAATCTTTTGTTTTGAGTTGACACTTGTAACATGTATGACTGACTGGGTTTACACGTACGTTTTGAGTCAACTTGGAGTGTGCAAGAAGAAAACAAGGCCACTAAATTAGTGTTTTAATTCCACTTGAGCAGCCGAAAGCTCCTCACACACAGCCCCGAGTCAACTCCGAAAACTTGTGTGTAAATTGGGCCTCAGTATATCAAAGGCCAGGTGGTCACTAGTACAGATTTGACTACTGTAAATGCATACAAGTTTGCGTGGTTTTAATTTCGCCGTAGGGAGGAAATGGAGTGTTAGCAGTGGTTTTAAGTTTGCATTTGAGACAATAGTAGACAAAAAATTTGCGGTGGTTTTAAGAGTCTGAGTGAAGAGCTCGCCCCGAAAACCGCGAACATAAAACCACCGCAAACATTTCTGCATTTACAGTATAAGAAATGACAACCGTACCTATGACGACGACATCGGTGTGAAGGACGCCGGTACAGGTCCCCTGACTCCCCGGCAAGTCCTGGATATCCTCCATTCTCTCCTTCATGTCTGAAGACTGCAGGTGACAACGACGTAAGGAAGACTGTGGGATGGACCGTGTCCCTGTCACCTGTCACATTCCACGGATCAGGCACACATCCGCCCACACAATGGCCAATCAGCGGACTTCTGTACAAGGAGAGGGCAAATAAAACAGGGCTTGAAATTCATTTTGGGGAATAGGTGCACACAGCCAGGTGCTCCTAACCTAAAAAATTTAGGTGCAGAGAAAGAATTTTGGTGCGCAACAAAAGTACAATGTCAGCAAAACCTTCCAAAACAGACTTGAGGTTTGAAAATTATTGATAAACTCAACTCACCTGACACTTGATTAAATACCAGTGTACAAATAGTACCTTTACATATGTAACCCATCACAAATATCTGGGTGCACTGATGCACCCACAGTAAACAATTCAATACTTAACACCATAGCGGTCTGACATATTGCATACAGTATATGCCCCCAGTATTTCAAGGCCTGAAGAGAGTAAATAAAACCATGGATCATTAGCTTTGCAGGTTATCAAGGGTTCGTCACAGAGTAACAAAGACCAAAGCTGTAAATAATTGACTACATTCAAAGGTCTCTATTTGCCAAGGCGGATTCCTTAATACAAACATCATTTGAAGCACTCTGGGAGATGCGGTACACTGCAAGAATGTGTTTGAAAATCCCAACCCCAAATCTGTGATGAAAGATTTGTAAATTCAGTTCAACTGATCGGATCTGGGCCTATTAAGTTGAAAGATGTCATACACATAAGAAAGAAAGCTAAGGCCACACCAATTTATTTTCTTGGTTAACGGAATAAAAAAATTTATTAAAGTAAAAAAATGCTAGATTGGAAAAACAACATGAAAACAGAATCACAGAGGAAAGTTTGTACTTTGGTGCACACAGTATCACTGGGAGTGAACAGGGTCAGGTGCAAGTTTTCACCCCAGCCTTCTGTTTTCATGATTTTTTTGTGTGCTAAAATTAAAGATAAAAATCCGTTAACCAAGAAATTAAATTGGTGTGGCCTAAGCTCTGAAATTTGTTGCCATGACCAGTAACAGCTTAGTTATGCTTAGATAAACGAATGTGGCACAACAAACTGGATAATCTACAACAGTAAACAAGGATGTTATCCTGGAATCTGGTTTCCATAACACCTCTTGATTGATCCATATCGCAGGACATCACAAGTCACATTGACAAAAATTGATATAAATTATTTTGAGTAAGTCCGGATAATCTACAACAGTAAACAAGGATGTTATCCTGGAATCTGGTTTCCATAACACCTCTTGATTGATCCATATAGCAGGACCTCACAAGTCGTATTGACAAAAATTGTTATAAATTATTTCAAGTAAGTCCGACACAATATTACCACATAGTGACATACCAAGACAGAGATATTCAATATGATATTATCATGCCCTGTTCATATATCTACTTATGTAGGCCAATGTATTTACAACTGTCCTGAGCAACTCTTTTTCCTGAGTCCCTTGAGTGGTGGCTGACTCCTGAGGTTTGACTGTACACCATTATGCATTGCAAGGCTCAGAGTAGTGTAAATGCATTTAAGTTTGCATGGTCTTTATTTTGCGCTAAAGGCCAAAAATGGAGTCTTCACGATGGTTTTAAGTTTGCGTCATCTATTGAACAAAAATGTTTGCAGTGGCTTTAAGTTTGCGGTGAAACGGACACCACAAAATCAAATCTTCAAAGCAAATCTTTATTTGATTAAATCAACATCGTAGAAGTACATATAGTTCATACAAAAATATGAACTTCTGAATTACGTTGATCTTACACAATTATCATAACACACAAATATGACACAACAGCAACTATGACGCAGTCTGCAAAAAAACACCGCAAACATTTCTGCAATTTTTTTACAGTAATTCCTACTACTGTCGGTCAGTTTTCTAACAGACTACTAGTAGGGCATTCCTGCATAACAGGAGACTGCTACAAGGAGGCTAAAATAACACCCACTGAGAGGAAGAACACACCTGCACAACATGACACGTCAGGTCACAACACATTAAAATGACAAATTAGCCACTAGGGATCTAGCAGACAACTCTGTTTATCAACACAACAACCTGTTCCAACAACTACATCTATCCAGCTTGTAACAACGTTAACAGTAAAGTATTCAACTATTGTGTCAGGTATCAACACTGAAAACAAGATTTCATAAACTTAAACAAACCTTAAGTGTAAACCAGAAACATTCAAGAATACAACGTACTACTGTGCTTCCTTCTCACTTACAGTCAGAACTGCCCAAAAAAACTACTGTACTTAGCTCGGTACCGCTAAAATCTTGTCTATGGGGACTGAGGTGGTCACCATAGAAATGCTTGTGTGAAAATCATCTAAGGGAGTCACCACTAAAAAGTGGACACACCTCACATTGGCCAGGTGGTTCTTAAGTAGTGGTGGTCCCTGTACAGATTTGAAAAGACTGACTAGATGACTGTAAAGCTTTTCTCTTGTGCCACACCCCCTGAATTTGCATATCTTTTATCTTGACAGACAACAACTGTCACCTGTAGTGTAGAACAGGTAGAACAAGGTCTTTAATCATAAGGATTGGAAGGTTTAATACCTTTACCCAACAAAAAAGGCTTGGCCCAAGGTAAAGCTATGGGGATCTCAAAGGCATTTGAAAATTACAGGTAAGGGGAAAACCCTGTATAGGTACCCGTACCCGTATAGGTCCCCGTATAGGTATACCGGTATACCCCATTTGGGGCCCCAACAAGCCAGGAAACACGCTATGACGGCCGCCATATGGGGCACCCAGAATGACTGTTTTTTTACGGTCTCCACATTGATATAAGACACAGACAGTTGACTATACTCGGTCAGAAAATAGCTGAACAATCATATTTTACGATCTTTTGATTTCTATGAAGGACGGAGTTTTGGAATATACGGAATTTGCGAAGTTCGTACGGAGCTCCTGTCAGAACGTGCGAGCACCGATCTCGGAGACCTTTCAACTGAACCCGTTCTGAAAAGGTTTAATACGGAAAACCTACAGGAAACGCCTCACGCTAAAGACAGAGACCGAGCACGGCATTTTCAGACAAATCACGCCGAATGTCGCAATATATAAAGTGGTTACTTTCCGTCTATTAAAGCGGCTAGTTCGCACATGTGTCATGGCGGGCCTTCCGTGCATCGAGAACGGCGTTTCCTGTAGGTTTTACGCAGGTTTACTGGCAGCTCCAGCCGAACAGATCATGAGTATTGCATCTCAAGATAATGAAATGCGGAAAGGTTGATAGTTTGAGTGTTTTCTCTATTTCTTTTCAGAACAGGTTTAGTTGAAAATGTAACAGGCGACATATTAGCGTAGAAATCAAAAGATAGTACAATATGATTGTTCAGCTATTTTCTGACCGAGTATAGTCAACTGTTTGTGTCTTATATCAATGTGGAGACCGTAAAATACAGCCGTTCTGGGTGCCCCATATGGCGGCCGTCATAGCGTGTTTCCTGGCTTGTTGGGGCCCCAATTGGGGTATACCGGTATACCTATACAGGTATACGGGTACGGGTACCTATACAGGATTTTCCCCTTACCCGAAAATTACACCTCTCTGGGTTGTCCTTCAATTCATCTAACCGTCAATGCCAAACTGAAAGAAGACCCAAAGACTTGGCTGTGAAAGGAAGAAACAAGAAGACCACTCAAGAGGACTGATAAAATCTGGTCTATATGGACAGGTGGTCACTATAGATAGGATTCTTGATGCTCGTCAATAGGAAAAATTATCAAAGGGACCACCAAAATGTGGTCACATTGGCCAGGAGGTTCATAGATAATAGAGCTTGCTTACTTGCTTATCATAGAGAGGTGGTCACAGTTGTGAAAGTTTCCTTCATAGATAGATAAAACTGTTCCAGGAAACCAATTAAGTACTGTCTTAGTAGTTCTTTTGTGCCACACCTCCTGAATTTCTTTTGTGCCACACCTCCTGAATTTCTTTTGTGCCACACCTCCTGAATTTGCATATCTTTTATCTGGACACACAACAGTTGTCACCTGTAGCGCAGAACAGGTAGAACAAGGTCTTTAAGGAATGGCAGGTTACTAGTCTGTATAACGCAAACTCCAGCTGTCCGGGGTTTCTCTCCCCTCCCCGCGGAGTTTGTGCGCGGCTCTCTCTAAGGCGGGTGAGCCGTTATCGAAAATAGTAACACCAATGGTAGGGCAGGAATTTAGTCGAGCCCCCGTTACCGTGGAAATCAGGTACTTACGGGCGACGGCAGCCAGGACGGCGGGCTGATGACGGATGCATAAATTATCCATATTTAGAAAGGCGGGTTCTCCCGTCTTACCGGCGCTTCCTACCAAGCTCCGTGGGTGGATAGCCGTTAGCAGGCGGCGAGCGGACACGGGGCTTGGTTGAAACCAGGCTAGCAGGTTACCTTTACCCAACAAAAGACTTGGCCCAAGGTAAAGCTATGGGGATCTCAAAAGGCATTTGAAAATTAAAATCTCTCTGGGTTGTCCTTCAATTCATCTATCCATCAATGCCTAACTGAAAGAAGAAGCAAAGACTTGGCTGTGAAAGGAAGAAACAAATTTTACCCCTGCCTGATGTGTGTTATAAAGGGTTTCCCTAAACTGTCAAAACTGCAGAAGGTTAAGTACATACAAACATCCTGCTTATATGATTATTTTCAAAATTTCTGCACAAGTTAACTAAACAGATAGACCCGCAGTGATTCCGGTACCGGTATGATCTGAGCTGAGGAGACGGATTTACATCAATTATTTATATCAAGGTTTATCCCTTTTACCTTGTTTCTTCTCATTCCTCTTACAACTGTACAGGGTTTTTACATGCTGAACATCCTCAATGTATTTCATTGACATTATTTTCACAATTGCTAAGACCAAGTACACATTGTTTAGATACTTTAATTTTTAGATATTGCACCAAATTAATTCAAAGCGCAGGAAGAAAAGTCTTCAAATCTAAAGAAAAAGAAACTTTTCTAGCAGACTCTTCATGCTTGGATTGTTTGAACTCTGAAATAGGTAAGATACCGTTTTAAGTCAAAGAAGAAACACATACTAACCGTAGACTAGAGAAGATTTGCGAGCTTGACTCAAAATGCACAAGCCAGGGTCCTGCCTGAGGGACTAGTATGTGCACCCAAGGACATTATATAGGATACCACACCTACATGCAACACCTGGATTAAAAAAATCTACAAGGTCCCAAATTCTGTGACTAAGGGTTTTAGAAAGAAAGTAAAAATACCTTGTGTTTTCAGAGCCAGCGGACAGTGGTTAGAATTTGCCTGGGAGGAATGTCAGTATGAGTTTGACAAAGCCTCGAGATGTCAGGTCCTGTCACTAGTACTGCAGCTGCAAGCTTTGACGTTGGAGGTACCACTTTGTGTATGGGTGGGGCAAGTTAAACTTTGCACAAAAATAGCTTTCCAACCATCTCATGTAGCACTTTTTCTACACCAAACAAGATGTTTTTATAGTAAATCTTCCAAAAAAACAGGCTTCTGCAGCTCTCACCAATTGATGGCCCGCTACAATTTGTTTTCTCTGGTGGTATAAAACAATACCACACCCATTTTGGAAGATACCAACAATTTGCCTAGTCACGCCAGGCTGAACGGGTTAAACAGCTTGCCCCGCCCACCTGACCATTGGCAACCAACCAACCAATCAAAATGCATTGAATTTGAATGACCTCAGTCCCTCAACTCAAAATGACCTACTGGTAGCCAGGCTGTTGTATAACATCATAAACATGATGGGGTCATATCCCAAACGATCTACTGGTTGTTGTCTATGTAATGCCTAAGGTAGCCTCCATAGCAGTTCAACTAATGATAAGCATGACAATTAGCGGTTTGACCAATGAGAATGTGGCTGCATGTACATCAAAAACATGCATTTTTATTGTGATATGCTTTTTCTGTCCCTAGTAATTGATACAAGATACAATGTACTTTGACTCTTGGGAGCTTGTTAGTGTTATGTCCCCAAGAAATTTGCCAAGTATACTGAGTTATCCTTACTTTTATCAATAAGTGTGTTGGGCTCTTCAACCCCACCGAGGCTTGACACCTAAATCACAGAATTTTAGCGGGAAAAAAACGCACCATTTGTCTAGATGCACAACATGCTTCACTGGCAATGCAGGACTGAAAAAAGCCAGCTGTCATCTACGTCAAGTGATTGATGACAATTAAAACAGAATTTACGGCTTTTGTCACTGGAAATAGACCAAAACGATATTTACTTAACGTCTCCAACTGACCTCAAAAACAAATGTACACTCGCAGTTTGTCAACCTCAAAAGTACCTGAAACTAACCAATCAGATAGGTGGACCAGGATTCAGTAAATACTGCCTCACCTGCGTGAATAGAGTACTGTATTCTGTGTACCCAACTCTAGGTATCCTCAAGCACTAAATCCAGATGAAACTACTTACAAATATTTGTACATTTTTTGCAGCCTATAATTGCCACACTGATATATAAATTCAAGTTTCATTCCCTATACCAAGGAGGTATAGTTTTAGTTGTCTTAATGTGGAGTTTCCAAAGTCTTAGTCTCCGTTTGAAATTAAAGATCATTAAATTAATCTAAAGGGAGTATCTACATTATTCATAAAATCATATCATCTATCGAAACCACAACCTATGTTACATCATTCCCAGAAGCCGTTACCTGAGCTTCTTCTTCAGTTTGGGCCCCTCTAGATCTTCTGAACCCCAGTAGCCCACCCTATCGATTCCGCAAACCCGAACTGAAGAGGGACCCAAAGTGGAACCGGAGTTCCTTAGTAACCTGCAATGAGGTTATAGTGAACCTCCTGGCTTAGTATAGTGAACTACCTGGCTGAACTCTACTCTACTCTACTCAGCGCTGTTGTAACGTGCTCGAGGTACCTCCTCAAACACGGGACCTCCATTTCATGTCTCTTCCAAACGACGGTGCAGCTCCAACAACTATAGATACCCTTCCGATCCCGGATTCAAACCTCAGAGTACTATTATACTGTTAGTGTAAACGCGTTTAACGTTATAACGTTTTATGATAGGTAGTAATTTATACAAGCTGTAAAAGTAACATACCTACATTGATCGACGATCCGATGGCACTGTCGCAAGCTTATTTTGGATGTGAAAAGATTGTAGGCTTTAGGGTCACACACAAATTATCATACAAATTGCTGACCGTAAAAATCACGCCATGCTTGCCTCATCGCATTGCATCACCGTACGCAAGAACGTTGACCTTTTCGGAATAAACCATTTAAGATTAGGGTGACTTAAATCATCATTTGCCAAGAAAAGACACTATTAGCACATTTTAAACTAAAAGAGCTACAATTTCTTAATGATAAGATAACGATGCTATCAATCAGGTTTTCTAAAACGATAATTTGTCAAGTATAGTAGTATTTCTAAATAGAACACGTATCCACATTCTGCAATGGAATGATCCCATGTTTGTCGGGGAGTTACGTCACATGTCCGGAGTGTTACTGGGTTTACACACGTGCACTTTACACACGTGCACAGCAAAAACGTGACCTCCCTTCTTTGAAGGTGTTCTGGGCGGCGCCGGTGTTTATTTTGGAGGGAGCACTGATTCGTGATTTTCAACATATCAGGGACAGTTTTAGGATCTTTTTGTTCCTGGATAAATAGTAATTGCCGGCCAAAAAGCCAGAAATGTTATGTTCGTGGTTTTCGCGGCGACCGTTCACCATCGCGAACGTTTATGTTCCAATACTGAAGCAGTGTGTGACTATAGCGCTGCCGCAAACTTAAAACCACCGCAAACACTCAATTTTCGCCAAAGCGCGAAATACGAAAAACCACGCGAACTTACATGCATTTAACAGATAGCTAGCTCTCTTGGTTGGGAAGAAGTGACAAAGAGTTTGGGCCCTCTAGCAGCTTTCTTTGGAACTGCAGGGGGTGTTTCAGTTGCAAACTTTGAAACAGAATAAGTGAAGAAGTGATTAATGAAACTTCGTGATTTTGACAAAGGTAACTTTGATGAAGACCAACATAGTCGTATGTTAGAAATGCAAATTAGGGCTTGATTTGCATGATCTAATGAGAGGACCATCATCACTTGGTACATCTGTAACTTGCTTTGAGAGGAACTTCAACAGAAACAAATTAAAAGCAGTCAGCTGGTTGTCCCTGAAGCTAATGTAACGGAATGTATGGAAAGACCTGATTATTTATCCCTATTATTTGTGGTGTAGTGGTCTGCGCCTTCTGCCTCTCACCACATCTGGTTCAGATTACTTGGACCAGAAGGACTGGGGTTCAAGCCCCAGGTAGGACACCTCTGGACAAGAGGCGCATTGAGTCATACCAAAGACTTTATAAAAATGGTACATACTTCTGAAACAGTATGGAAGTTAAACACACTTCACTGCCAGTGGACTAGCCCCCTGCTACAGTGTTTGCACCACAGTGCTATGAAACGGAGATGGGCACCGCCCTATACATCAATAATGGTGTGGGAGGATTTTAACTTTAAACTAATTACTTAGTACTGAATTGAATATCCCCGATTCAATGCTAGTATACAATTCAGTACTAAATAAAAGGGATAAATAGTCAAGTCTAGATAAATATAGTTTTGAATAATTATGAATACTTACAATATGAAGATATTAGGTCCCATATTTATTTCTAATCCTTTCTTCTCTTAGTAGTAAGTAAGCATGCACATCATCTTAAATGTTATTGTTTTGCTATGATAACAGTTTCAGATATCATTTGTTCATATATCTATGGTATGTAACGTTGGGTAACATAAATTCGTGGGGTACTTAAATTCGGGATTTTTCGAAAACGGGGTATTTAGGGATATGTGCTAGATGCAACATCAGTAATACCGCTAGAAACGCAAACTTGACAGACTAACGTATTCAGAACACTGTCTGAAAAGCTTCGATAAGCATGCATTAGAAGGCGACGAGGACAAAAACTCTCCGTCCCTTATTGGAACAGTCTGAGGGCTTCGTGGGAGAATCAAACTACATCGTTGTCGGCTGGTTTATAAGACAAATGTCACATCCTCTTCCTGCTAAACAAAATCATTTACAAGACAACTTATTTTCTTAAAATTGCTGACCTGCAATTGGACTCTAAGTGTGATCAATCATCAAAACCCCTCTTTGTTGCTACAACCTACGGCACGTGTATTTTCCCGCCGCCATATCATTACCCACAATCCTGTTGTCAAGCAGACGACAGAGGTTTGTGAGGAACACTTTTTTGTCTAAATGTTGCGTGTGATTGTGGACTGAGGACGATATTTTCCTCAAAGTTTGCTCCTAACACAACAAGGAATACATGGACATAGTAGTATTATCAATGCTACGGCATCCGGCTAACTTCCCATGAATAATGTACACGTTACCATGACGGTGGATGTCGACTTTGACGTTCTATAGCTACCGACTCAACACACGGGTTGTTCCCGTAGGCATGATGTGTGCGGTACGGCCGTTTTTTCGTGTATTTTTTTACTTGGACACGTCTATATCCATAGCACTCTCCTCAAGCAAAGGATGGAACGAATAGCTGCTGTATAAAATGTAATTAGCGGTAAGATATTCAAGACGAATCTTCTCTCCCGAATTAATGTTCACCCCTGTCCAACAACACCGTCATTGTTCGTGCGGCGGACGGTAGTTTCAAGTTGAAAAATTATGGTGTCAGCACGACTAGAGACAAAATCTACCATATATATGATTAGTGCAAAGATACTACATGATACTGACAGAATAATAGAAAAAAAGGATGGTTTATTGTTCTGCTAGATTGATTTCAGTCAACCATTATCGGAAAAATCCCGAATTTATGTTACCCAACGTTATATTCGTTGTACATGTATATACAAGTAGTAATATCTTAATCAATTAATAACATGCCACAACAACGTATGCAGCCAACAAAAGTCAGAACATGAAAATCCCAAAATATACTACGGTAGTAGTGATTGTCATAGATTAATTTACAACAAGAGTTCTACGACCTCATACCTTCGCTAAATGATTTTGACCTTTATGACTGACGTATTAGGAGTGTTTTTCATCAATCAAAAATCATACCAGTTGATCCTCCTCACCCAAATAACATAAGTTGTCCAAACCTCCTTGTTATGATTATGAGCTTAACAAAGAAGGTTATGCTAACATTTTTCATCAATAATGCAAATAAGCTCCTTATTAGCATAATTTGATTCAATGGTGTTCACATTCACACAACTTCTAAATGCAACAAGTATGAAATTGCCGTTATTTACTAGTATGGAATGATAGTAGTTTCTCATGAATTATGCAAATTAGGCCTACATTTGCATAATTTCTATCTATTGACATTCCTCTCTTCCTCAGTTACAAATGTCACATATTTGAATAGTCATATCATGGAACACAGCAGGTTTTTAAAACTGCCTCATTAATTATAATCTGATTTGCATAATTATCATCCAATCATACAAAGCATCACATAAGCTATCTACATACCAAAAATCATGACCATCCATCAAGCCCATCTCGAGTTATATCATTTTCTCATTAATTATGTAAATGAGGTTCTCATTTGCATAGCTGATATCTATTAATATTTCTCTCTTCCTCAGTTACATATGTCACATGTTTGCGAGTCCTATCATGGAAATTGATGAATGTATAAACTTTCCTCATTAATTATGCAAATTAGTTACTGATTTGCATAATAAGTATCCAATCATGTACATCATCGCTCAAGCTATGTACATGCAAAAAATCATGACCTTCCATCAAGCCCTTCTTGAGTTATTCCCTTTCAAAGTCTGAAGCAAAACCTACCCCTGCAGTTCCAAAAAAGTTGCTAGGGGGCCCAAACCTATACCACTTACTTTCTGCCCAACGAGCTATCTACCACTCAAAAATCAGTTCCATAGCATGTCCACAACACGAGATATCATAACAGGAAGTTCCGCTGCAGTACCGTAACAAGCCGATAGGGGGCCCAAAATCTAATCATTTTCAGGTTTCATCGAGACCTACCAACATACCAAATACCAAGACAATCCTTCCAAGAATTCTCGACTTATCGTGTTCACTAACAGACACACAGACATGCTCGGTATTCCCATGCTGTGGCACTGCATTAATGACTGTTCTTACTCATATAAGGCCGTGTATATCCAACTTTGGTCAAAATTTGTATGTTTCAGTCTTTTAATTGGTGTAAGGAGATATCTTTGTGGTTTGGTTTCACATGCTCCGAGTGGACTCTTCCAGGCTGGGAGTAGGTCAAAGTTGACGATTGTTTTCGTCTGTCAGCTGTTACGAGAGAACGAGCTGGTCAACTGTCTATTTTCTTTGCATGATTCTAAAGTAGACAGATGTGGCTTTCTGGTGCATAAGAATTTTGGGGGCTTGCAATTAAGGTGAATCCTTTTCTGAGCCCTTGTTTTAGTGCTTTAAAGCATTACTGCCTATATGGGCAAGTCTATCTCTTGTATCTGCCCTACAGCTGGCTGATAGCCAATTTGTCCCTAGCAGTAACTGACGTTTCCTGCCTGCCTCATGACCCCTCATGACCAACTTTGCACCCATTTACCCGTGTCAATATCCCCTGAAACAATACAGCCCACACGTCGCAACCAGAAAGCATAGTATGAGCATACAATCTAACACATTTTTACACTTTTCTCGTTAATTATGCAAAACACTTCGCCCAAAATCTAATCATCTTGAGATTTCCCACATACACACCGACACACCAAATACGACAACAAACCATCCAGGCGTTCTCGACTTATTCTGTTCACTAACAGACACACAGACAAGCATCATCGAATAACCTACTCGACGAAACCATTCGTCGCGAAGGTAATGATTCTAGCATGATAACAATAACATAAACATGATGTTTAGAGGTCGTATTCATCATTGAAACAGCATAAACTTATCATAAACTAACAGAGAACAACGGAAGAAGCATAATTCATAGTTTTCAGCATAGATGACTGCATAGAGATACATTTTGTATGTATAATCTCTAATAATGTGGTAACGACTGCAGAATAATATGCATCTTACAATATGTATCATTCTCAAAAATTAAAGACTTAGCAGTTGAGAATGAGACCTCAAAAATGACCATTTTGACAATACATGTACATGTATAATTGTACGGAACCTATATATTGTGTTATCTATTTGGTTGTATAGAAAATTCTTCAATGGGCATGTAAACATGATGTAAATTGGCATACATGTAACATAGACTTGTTTATCCTGCATACCGGATAACTTGTATCAGTAGCTGAATATTCAAGAAAACTAATCTGCTATTTAGTTAGAATTTATATACAATATATACTGTGAGATTGTTGTTGTTATGAGACATGAGAACATGACCAACTTGACAATTGTAGGGAACCTAAATATTGTGTCGATCTATTTCGTTGTATAGAAAATTCTTCATTGGTCACATGAACAAGATGTAGATTATTGTTTTTTTTAATGCATACCAAAACAACAGAATGGGGCCAGTAGATGAATATTCAAGAAAAACTGGGTTGATTTAGCAATGGTCCATTTTGCATGGCTGCCTTTGGAAGAGTAATGTATGCATGAATTGTTTTGTTTGGAACGCAGGATATCCAAAGGGTCAGCAAGGGTGATCCTTTTCACGACTTTTTCAGATGAGAAGGTCTCAAGTCTTCTTCCTGCAGAGAGAAAAACAGGATGACTTTAAAGCTGAAAATACATGTAGCATGGTTTATATCCTTGTTTATATCTTAAGTTAAGTTGATAACATAGTCCATACCCAGCATTGTCATGATCTACTACACCTTGTCCATTCAGTGACCTTTTACATATACATTATAGTTCAAACAACTACTTAAACACCAAGTGACACCAAAATACAACATTTTCTGTTTGTATTCAACAGTTTTATTAAATTGCAAACTGTAGTGAGGTGCAGTCTGTAGTGCTCACTACAGTTTCTAGGGCATATGGCAAGAATTACCATGTCTCATTTTATTGACATATTTTTTTCTATACATTGTCTGGACCTGGCACCGTAAGAATGATTAGATGTGGCAATAATTTTTGGCAGGTGCAGCAAAAATCACCCAGTATGGCAAGAAATGAGTTTCATGGGGGTGTAGCAGGGATGTAGGGCAGCCAGCGGCAGAGTTGGTCTCCCTGTCTCTAAATCAGAAAACCATGCTCCTTTGCAGGCCTCCCAGGCAGTGTCTGCGTTTATCTTTTGGGGGAGCGCTGATTTGCGGTTTTCAACTTATCAAGGCCAGGTTCTTTGGCTGGGGGGACCGTATCTGCTTGGGGCAGCTTATCTGCTTGGGGCACCATATCCCATAGCGGCGTATACGGTCCCCAAAGCTGATACAGTCCCCTAACCAAAAAATTAACACAGACACAGCCTGGGAGGCCTGCAAAGGAGGTCAGCTCCTTACTCTGAGTCTATGCAGAAGCACCACACAAGGCTTGACTGGGCAGGAGCTGAGGTGCTGGGACAGGGAGGGCACCAGGGTGTTGTCCTTGGTCCACAGGGCAGACCTTGTCGAAGTTCTGAGCACCGGAGCCTAAAACACATAATGTCACAAACGTAGTTAAGACATCCCCACAGTTTTTGAACAGTAAACGTCTTCATCATCACAACATTAAAAGAAGAATGTCGGCAAAACCTAATCTACAAAATTGAACGTTACTCCCTCTCTTCAAAGCTTGAACTTGAAATTCTATGGCTACACTTCAACATTCTAAACAATACTTAAATGTCAACAATATACTGTATACTAGTGTACAAAATACCTTTACTTACATACATGTAAACCTACACAAATACCAAAGTGCATCAGTGCACACAAAGTAAAAGATAAGGTGCACAGCTCCAGCTTTAGGTGCACTTTGGCTAGCCCTTTGTAATACCAGCAGGGTAGTCGGGCAGCCCTAGCTATGTGGTGAACAGCCAGACCAATAAAAATAAATAGATAAAACAAAAGAGCCTGTGCACCTAGTATTTCGACACTCTCTTATCAAAAATAAGAAGACTTTGACACACCTTGGGCCCGGAAACACTGTTGAAGGAGTCATCCTGTTCGTGGGAGTTTGGGATGACGTAAGACTCTGTGTCTGAATCCTCGTCATTCTCCTCATAGCAGAGAACTGTACTGTCACTCTCGCCATCAGAGTCACTCACAATTGCATCTTCTTCTTCCAACAAAGGGTCCACATCTTCAGGTAAAAATATAAAAAATGGTTACTGGTAAGTGAAGGTATTCCCATGCTACATCACTGACTATCAATGAATAAGCTTCCAATACTTTTTTCACAAAATTATTATAATAGTTAGCACCTATTTGAAACTACTGTACACACATTCAAGTCACTGTAAATCTTGAAATATTTCCAGTAGCTTTATTTTGGCAGTTTTTGCTGTGCCAAATTCCACTACAAAATCATGACACCATCACACTACAAATAAGTGTTTTTGTGCTTCGGCATTGTTGTGACCGCAAACTCAGAAAACAACATGAAAACCATTAAAATAAGAGGAGTTAGACTATGGCTTGAATGTGGAAGCCTGTGTAGCTTTCCAATAGTATCCTCCATTCTTCTTCAGCTTTGCCCAGGTGTTGAATGGGTACCTGACTTCTGTTGCGGAGGTAAAACTAAAAGGCAGTGGAAGGAGAGGGATGGCCTCTACCCTGCAACATCAAACCTCCTTTCCACTTCTACCACAATATCAAATTCCCGCAAAAATAAAAATTTACAGTGTCCTACCTTTACCATAGGTGTGAGGAACAGCTGGTGCTCTCCGAGTTCTGGCAAAGGTCACCAACTCTGACCTCTGACCCTCCTGCGGTGAGGGAGGGATGATGGACTCATCAGAGCTCTGGGAATGAGATCCCCTCTCTGTCCCAGAGTTCTCACTGTCTTTACGGGTCTTTCTTGACTTATCTTGGGTCTGCTCGTCAGTTTCTCCTGCTTGGTTCCCAGAGCTGCTTTGGACTTGGAAAGCCTGAAAAGAAGCCATTCGATTAAAATATTAGGAAGTTTTTGTAGTTGTCACTATGCTATGTTTGTGCCTCTCTGACTTTGACTTTTTTATGTAGACAATGGAATTGTTAAACATAACATACTAAGTCTCCAAGCTGAAGTGGTGGTGAAGGATTGTACTATCTTCTGATTGTCATTTTTTTCTGACACACAATAAAATTCATCCTTCGTTCGTTCATTCCTTAACTCATTTATAGTAACTGTTTTAATCCTAATAATAAGAGCCAATTTCAAGACATTTCAGGTCTCAAGCCACCATCCAAACTAGAGCTACACATAGAGAAAACAAAGGAAACTGACAGAATAATATAGCAAACAAAAAACTGAAGAAATCAGCGCTTTACACACCTGAGGGTTTCCATGATCAGAGGCAGGACAGTCCTCTGAGGAAGGCGTTGATGTAAGCATTGCATCACTTTCTTCACCCTCCTTTTCAGCTTCCTCAAGGATCATGCTCAAGGTGTGAGAGCTGCTACCACTTCTAGTAGTAGTACTACCACTGTTGACGCTGACTACATGCTCAGCCGACGGCTCATCCTGGGAACTACTGACGGTGTTATCACTGCAACTTTCTGCACGACTCTTATGGGCAGCTGTATCTGCTTCCCCTGTCCCACACGTAGATTCAGAATTCGACGAAGGATTCTTCTCTTCTTCTTCTTCTTCCATCACAGAATTTACAGTCTGACTGTCGTCCCTGCTTGGATTTGACGTTACCACTTTACTCGCTGAATCCAATCCGTCGGGAGTCGAACTTGTAACATCTGAATCCTCCGGGTTGGATTCTCTCCCCATTGCGACTAACGAAGGCCCGGGTAACAACAACTTGTGACTGCAAGCGGCACTCAGCGTCCATTTTATTTCTCGTGGACTGCTGACGACCTGGAAACACCTGTGAGTGGAGAGAACTCTGCACACGGACTGTGCTACTGTCTCCACATTACTGTGATGGGGGAAGTTCTCAGATATATACTGGCAAATGTCTGCTAGAGCTGCTACACCAGTTGGAGCGTTCTGTATCGCACAATGCACCATTCTATCCCATTGTGCTGGGCTACCTTCCTTTGCATGTCCATCGTGCGGGCTAGCATCAATATGCTCACCAGCATTTGCATGTGGAGTGGTTTCCATAGTAGTCGTTGGAAAATCTTGTCTGTTCATACTCATAGTACTACTACTAGTTGTTGTGCCTTCTCTTAAAGAAACATTGGCAAGTCTTAAGCCATCAGCATCTTGAGACGTTCTTGCTTCTTCCGTTACAGCTTTGGCACCTCCTGTGTGGATACTGACTCCACCTTTTGGTCCTGAGGTAGTGCTAGCATCAGTATGCTCAGCGAAGGTTGTGCTATCGTCTTTGTGCTGTGTACTTTTTTGAAGGACAGGGGAGAAAGGCTGGGTTTCGCCTTGTGAGCCGACATCAGAACAAGGATCTGTAGAATCCTTAGGCGTCTCTTGTAGAACCTCGATGCTGTGCCTGAAAATTTTATTGACATCACAGCTTGTCAGTATGTACATCTTCTCAAAAATTGGACACATGAAGAACAAAGATCCTTTGGCAGGACTAGAAAATGATTGGGAGACGAAACAAAGGAAGTCAAGCAAAGAAACTGGGTGGGAGAAAGTGGTGTCCATGACTCTTGATGGATGTACAGTGTACAGTGTATGCAAAGGCTGTCGTTGACAGACTGACTGAGAAAGGTGGTAAGGTAAAGATAAGGTAGTCCCATAGCCTTTTTATTTAGGCTGCAGGAGTAGAAGGTTATCAATGACCATGTCTAAGGAACCCTAATTGTTACGCCAACACGAGAAAGGTGAAGAAAGTGAAAACAGGAAAAGAAAAAAGCGGAAAAGGTGATGCCATTAATTTTTATGGGGCCGAGCAAAATGACAGAAGATGATGTCATTGCATCTTCCTGAACAAAAACATATATGATTATGGAGACAGATTTCAAAATAAAGCAACCTTAAACAACTTTTTCTTTGCCAAATAAAATGACCACACATGTAGATCACATGCTTACCGCTCAGCACTTAGAGAGATGCTGACTTGGCTTGTGGAGCCACCCCCTGCATCGGTGTCTTCATCTTCAAACTTATTTGCATTGTCATCAGTTTCACCTTCACCGGAACAACTTGATTGGTCGACTTCTTCTTTTCTGTCTTGACTCTTGCGACTCTTTTCCTTAAGTTCAATTTTGTCAACATTTGATGTTTTCTGAATGTCAGCTTCTTGAACTTGAATGTGCGTTGCCGATTTTTCATGGCTGTTTTCTCGAAACTCCAACTTCCGTCTCTTTCTGGAATGCTCCGTTGAAACTTGCTCATCTTCTCTCTGCCTCTTCGTCTTCCAGAAGGAGTCTTTCTCCAAGCTTGCAAGAAGAAGGGGAGAGGTAGTACTCATATCAGAGTCTATGCTACTATCTAATGTGATGACCACAGGACAGGTATGGTCCTCATCACTTTTAGGGTCATCTTCCTTTCTGATTGTCCTTTTCTTCGCTCCTATCTTGTCATTATGGACCAAATAATTCCCTTGATTTTTTTCTCCACTACTTTCTTTGCTAAACTGTGTTTCATCATCAGTATCTTCTATGTTTACTTGCATCTCCTTTTTGTCTACAGAGGAACTTTCATGTTCAGTCATCTCCTTTCTTCCTCTTGAATTGCTACCGATAAGATCCTTTGTTAAAGTGTTTCTCCACATGTTCCATGACATTGGTGACCGGGAATTTCCTCGTACTTCATCTAACTCTCCTACGTCTGTACATGCTGCACTATTGTTAGTCTCCAGTAGTTTTGTTTCAGTGCACACACGTGACTTTGTACATGATAAAGTTTTTTCTTTAGTAAATCTTTTCATATCTGTTTGTCCTGGAAGTCTTGTTGTCTTTTTGCCTCTAGGTGAGCGTTCAGAATGCAACTCATTTGACACTTCTTCTAGTTCTTCATCATTTGAATCTGACAGAGTGATAATATAGTCTACCCCAGTTTGTGACCCTGACCTTTCTGTAGAAGTTGACTCCTGTACAGCACTGCTTCTTCCTTTATAAGTAGCTTGTGGTCTCACTGCAGAATTTCCGTGTGATTCGACTGTCTTCTCCTTTGTTTTGGGGCTTTTGAAACTTGAGTGTGGTTTTAACAGTTTGACCTTGTTTCTACCAGGTAAACTGTTTGGTTTCCTGGTCCTTGTTGTGCTTACAGGGTCAAGTTCATGTGCCATTTTGGTGAGGTCGGCAGCGCCAGGGTTGCCATTGCTGACTTTGAGGACTGCCAGAAGTCTGGACACAGCAGGGGAGCAACCGTCAGGAGCACTCAGGTACTGTTCACTGGAGCTGATCTGAAACACAGGGAAGGTCCATCTGTGAATAATTTCACTTGTGAATTTTATATCTACATGTCTATTCTGTATATGTTATGTTCCTGTGTGTCAGGTAGTTTTGTCCAGTTAGGTTTGTTGATAAGAACCACAGAAAGAGTAGCTACAATGTACTTGTATATTGTTAAGTTAATTGTGGATCTGAATAAACTCAAACTCAAACCAGGGTCCCACTGCAAAGCAGTGTCTACCACCAAGATGCCACCCTGGCTAACTAAAACGGAAATGAATAAATAGGTCAGTAAATGACTACATTGCAGAATCATTCCCCAGCCATGAAAATACAACAGCCTCAATACTGACTTTCGTTTTGATACCAATAGAAAAAATAACAGAACGAATACCTTGTTATCATATAAATGTCAAAACACTGACCTCTTCAATGACTGGTACGGGGAGATAGTCCTCAACTGTGTGCACAAACTTGGCCATAAGGTCATTTAAGGTGAGAGAGAACTCAGCTCCGAACTCCTCTTCCATCCCATCCTGGAGATACGCCTCTCGCTTCTCGCGGTCCAAAATCAGGTCAAGGGCAAGGTGACGGAACTGACTGGACCGGCGATTCAGGTGGTTCAGTTCTTCTTTTGACTGTAAGGAAATGGTACATGTTAAGTTAGTTAGATACAGTCCTTCCCTCACCAGATGGTGCATAGAGCTGCGCCAATCTCCATTTCACATAACTTTTGTACAATACCTACAGCAGGCAGTGGTGTGTGTTTAATTTCCATACTCTCTCCCAAATGCTGACTGCTAAGCAGAGAAAGCAAAACTAAAACAAAAGACAGATGAGTGTACATGTAGTTTTAATGTGAGAAATAATAATCGATCCAATCCTTATCTGAAGTTCTACAATGTAATAATCAAGACTTAGTATCACTTTCATTCTTTCATTGGACTCTTACAATAATCTTACCAGACTATTTGGCTACTGAAATGATCACATGTAACCTTCCTCATGTTGACCGTAGCTTTGGGAGCCATCTGATTACAACCGGGGCTCCTGAAGAAAAAAATCAGGGCAACTAGTGCAGGAGCCCCGGTAGTAAGGAGAATGTTGATAATGTACACACTGAATGTGTACTTACTGTAGCATCATGTTCCAGGGCTGGGGGCAGTTTTTCTCCCTCTTTCGGGAACAACTCCTTTAGTTTGGAACTAGCCAGGCACAGCTCAAACCTGTCTGCCAGGATATGCAGCATGAACTGTAGAAGGAATATCGTGTCACATTCAATGTATAGTCTCACCATTTCGGTAAATGGTGCGTGTGACACGAACTCTCAGGGATGCTAGAATTGCCTAGCGTCAACACTCAACAGCTAATGTATGACATTTACTGTGACAAATATATCATAAATAACTGACAGTTAACAATCCAAGATAAAACCACATATCCTGTATGTGGTTTCTAAAGATTACAAACAATATCATTAGCTCGAAAGTTCATCTGTGTTGGTAGAAGTCATTCTGGAACAAGTTTCAACTGTAATTTCCAACACAAAATTTCTGCATCTGATGATAATCAACTGCTCACCGACTTCTACCTGCATAACATGACGTCATCTCAGTGGTGGATTGCTCATTCCTTGCCAAAGACGGCAGCTGTACAGTCGAAAATTTGAGTAAGTCCAATTTTCGTGTTGGAAATTACAGTTCAAACTTGTTCCTAAACATATTTCGTTGTTTCTGTGAATCAAAACTGGAAGGAAAAAGAATATAATCACCTTGACTTTGAGCCCATGTAGTATCTGTGCATAATCTGGGAAGTGTACCAGAGGTGCTTGGGTGTAGGTGTGCCTGAGAAGTTGGATACAGAGATCGTATCCTTCCACCACGTTCTCCGATACGCAGTTCCACAACAGATACGCCACCAGTCGGCCTTCTATGATGCCGTACTGCAGCAGTTTCTTGGGATTGCCTGTAGAAATGTCTGAAAATATGGCAGAACAAAAATAAGCTTGTTCACCTTTCCGAATAAGCATGACTGTGCAGTGTCAAAGCTGAAGGCCTCTGAGACATAAACAAAACATATCTAGACAGTGTCATGCTAATGAGGACAATGGTCGAGACGAGAACTGTTTACAAGTCAGGGGCTTCACCTTTGGCCTTGCGCATGCGTACATGGAATGGTGAACAAGCTTATAAGCTAGTTCACGGTTTGAAGTGTGCATGTGCAGGTGATAATGTCAAAGTTCAAGGTCAGGCCATTCTTAATATGTATTGCCCTTGCCTTAGGCTTTCAACTTTGATAATTATCACTCAGTCACACAGCACATGGGCACCTCAAAGTCAAACCACCTTATACTGTAAGGTTATACAAGATTAAGTAACGTGTTAGTAATTTCATTTAACCGTTCGTGGCACAGTGAATATCATTCTACATGTAATACCAATAGAGCTTGCAGTAACGTTACATATCTTTGAGCTCGCATCTGAAATACAAATAATACTACATTAACACAACAGATATCTTCCTTGTTCTTGTTTAACGTCTATTACTTCGTTAGACATGGTCTCCAGGTGCTGTGCTGGTCGCTAGGTTTCAGTTCTTGTTGATTTCTCGCTAGGTTTTTAGCACTTGGTGACTTGAGGTAGCGTGTTGCTGGATGTGTTTCAGTTGAGCACGTCGAATCTGCGAGTGCTCTCTTCAACTTCAACTTAAGATACCCCCAAATGACCCCGCGAGGGACAAAGAAGGGGGGGGGGGGAGGTCCCAGGCTAAGGCGGGCAGGTTGAAGCAAGGAGGTTAAATCTATTCTATAGACTATAATTCCAGTCTACTCTTCTCTAGAGCGACAAGATATTATGTCCTCCTCGAATGTCGGACGACTCGGCCCATTACCAACTCGGCCCAGTCAACTCGGCCCATTTCCCTAGTCAACTCGGCCCATCTCCCTAGTCAACTCGGCCCATCTCCCTAGTCAACTCGGCCCAACACAAACACACACACGATATTTTGCACACATATTTTTATTCAAGTTAATCCAACTTGTGCTTTCTTTTTCAACAGGTAAAACGACTATAACTGGCACTTTACAGAACAACGTTTACAGAAGACAACATTAAACTTAGATTTACAGAAGACGTAAACTTTAACATGTCCATTCCATATTATTATTACATTATAGCAATCGGTCTATTCATCTTCAAAAAAACTACGAACGAAAGTCGACTAGCTAAATATTTACTTATTTACACGTTATTTTCACACATCGGTAGCGGTACATGAGAAACTGGTCCTGACATGCGGTAAACAAACTATAAAAAAAAACTACTTATCTACAGGTTCTAAACAGGTTCAATAAAGTGTTGAGTTGACTACCCCGATGGGCCGAGTTGACTACCCCGATGGGCCGAGTTGACTACCCCGATGGGCCGAGTTGACTTCCGCAATGGGCCGAGTTGACTTCCGCAATGGGCCGAGTTGACCAGATTTGCGATGGGCCGAGTTGGAAATGGGCCGAGTTGTCCTGCTTCCGTCCTCCTCTACATAACGTTACGTATACCACGCCCCCCTCCCCCTTTGCCGTTCAAATTATTATTTTTCATCGTTCACAGTGACATGGTAAGAAAACTAACCTCTGACCACCTCGTTCAGCCCGTATTTACAAGCATATTCCAGGATCCAGGCTAGGACATCCTTGGCGTTGGCGTTTCTGTGAAACCTTTGCGTTCTGTCAGAAAGTTCTGAAGTCGACGCAGACATAATTTTTTGCGTCAGAGTGCCCCAAAAAATAAATTATAAACGAGTTTGCGACGTCCTCTAGGTCTAGGGGTATGATAACAACTTTCTCAAGCTCAGCTGCTAGCTCTGTGTGGGTATACGCTGCAGAAATGTTGACATATCGGCTGTTTTAGGGAAGGAGAAGGGAGGAAAATTCAGTCGTAGAGAAGAAACGAAATTCATTCATCTGAACCGCCACAACATTCTGATGCATGCTGGGTAATCTTCAAGCAGATGCTGGGGTGGAAGATCAAACGTTTTCTTCTGCGTATTAAAAGACTCTGATTCTCAAGATCTTCGGACTCTTCTTGATGGATGTTTCTAGTTTCTCATTAGTCCATGAAATATTTGAAGTTTTCGCAAATAATCTTAGCTTTTGGAGATATTTGCGTATGTATATGATACAAACCAGGTCCTAAATACCCGAAGGGAAATGATCTGGCCTTGGAGATATAACGGAGGGTGCTGCAACTTCGGACGTAAATCTATTAGTTCGACATCGTATTGCACCAGGGTCGGTTGTCTGAAAAGTGTTGCGTTTTTACGAATGATAAATTAGAGTGGTGTTGTTTGAGGATTTGCCGTTGTGGAGTTGATTTTTCGTCGTCCGTGCACGATTTACGCCATCGATCTCAGTCGGTAAATCCAGAAATATGTTGTTTTGATTAAAACGTTCCATATTGTTCCATTCTGATTAGGGTACCGTAACTTCGGCATAAAAATATCTTTGTATCTCTTTGATTCGTCGGTACTATTTCAAGTAAACAGACGGAATAATTTCGTGTCAACTAACGTCAACTTCCCTCTGGTAAATAATTTTTGACCGTGCGCAAGGCTTCACCGATGCCGGGCGCGCTGTGGCTAAGCGACTGTTTACGCCGCTTGTTGCGTTCCAAGCCATGACAACGTTGACGATCCGTTCTTTGGTATGGCAATGAGAGTAGAAACTTCATATCATACAAATGGTCCCATAGCATGAACGCACAAATGCCACAAATGTGCCACAAGTACGTCCAAAACTGCCGAGCAAGCATTGTAACGCCGCAAACTGAAATCGTGACATTTGCACTCGGCACAGCACCGCATGTGACCAGAAAGTACGCGACAAATCTTCCTTGTTTCGTAAAATAAAGTGACTTTACAGGCGTTTACAGCACGGAAACTGAGTACAGATTCAGGGGACAACCAGTTGAACATGTTTATGGTGTTAGATTTAGCGCCCGTGTCACGATGGCCGATATTTTGGCTGATATAGTGGGCATTCGCTAAAAAGCCTTTTATGATGGGCATTCGCTAAAAAGCCAGGTAAGAATCTTCAAGTTCGCTTTATTTAACTTCGGATCGATGGATTGACTTGAAACTCAGGATTAATTAATAGGAGCACAACCTGAACATATTCCAAGCAAAAAAAATTAAATTCGCGCAGCGCGGACTTCGCCAGAGTGGGCGTTTGTGGGCATTCGCTAGAAAGCCGATGCGAGCTCCGCTAGCCGAATACGTATACAGGGTCGATCTTTGGGGGCAGCGGGTAGACTCTACCAGTCTCCCGGGGTCGCTGGGAAATTAGTAGAAATTGGCCAAATAGAGTCAAATGTTTGAAGGGAGTCGGCTACGGAGAGAAGGTCAAATTTGCGGGAGGGTGGGCCGGGAAAGCTTTGCCGGTGCTTGGTGGCGCGCCGATATACGGTGTCTGGTCTCCCAGGGTACTACTTAGTCATCTGGATATGACTTTTAAAAACTTTAAAAATCTGATGAATATATTCTTAACAGGGACTGAATTTGAATCACAAAGTCACATATACATTGATAAATGCCAGAACAAATTAAGGTCAGTCTGATTTTATTCATGTAAAGTGATGTCGTACTCTCAATAGACAATATTGGTCATCCTTCATACACTACACATGGCGCACATTTCAACCACCTTACATAAGCTAATCACACTCGTGGATACTATGCCATAGCATATGCTGCCGTGTTGTCTCAACTTGAAAGGCAACCCAAGCAACATTACGGCCCGAAAATCGGATTTTAAAAGTCATTTCTATACATGATGCAAACAACACTATCACAATGTATAGCGACGTCCATGATGAAAAATATGACTTCGTTGTAATGTGAGAACTCACTAAAAATCGTTGCCGGGGTTTTTGTAGGCTCGCGAAACTAAAGGAGATCATCGTATGGCATGTTTTTGCACGGTTTTAAAATGCCCAAAGACTGAAGTTATTACACAAATGTGGTAGACAGAGTTAGTAGTGAGTTACCGATAGTAAATGTCATTACAGTACAACAAATATTTCAGCATTTTTCTTATTTCCATTTTTTGGTCCATAATATTGCTTTGGTTGCCTTTAACCAGTGTAGACTTAACGTCAGTTTATAACATTAACATTTGCACAAGCAACAGCACTGTCATCTCAATACAGGACCCGTCAGAATTGAATTAAATAAGTCATCTCCAAGCAGATGTGGCAGTCGTGCTTATTTTGGGCGGATTTAATTTGGTGGTGTTTCCTTATTTCTGGTGGCATTTTGTAACGTTTTTCTGGAGGTGTAGGCTTTCACAGAAACAAAACAAGGCCGACTGGTACATCTGCTTGAATTTCATGAGAAGGTGTCAGACAGACTGTGTGTTAATGGCAATAGAATAAGAAAGACTTACAAATGTATGGACTCAATTAGGCCCCCTTTCCATCGGCCAAGGACAGTCGAGCAACCATTGAGCGACCAAAATTTGTATGCCCTTGGACTTTAATCTACATGTAAATTGCATATCACCAATGAGGTAAAAATTAAAGACAACTGCGAACAACACATCACACAAAATACATTTCTTTTGAGTCGCTTGAAATACTATTAGATAAGATTTTGTGTTGCTCAATGGTACATGGTCGCAGCCTCTGCAGAAGAGAGGTGGTATCAGGAACTGATCTGCATGTTATAAAGGGTGGCTCCAACTTTTAATCTCCAAGCAGATCTACACGGGGCGCGAAAATCGTATACATGTATGCTAGCCAGAGAAGCTCCAGTCAGCCAGATAAGCTCCAGCCTACGGGGCTGGCTGGAGCTTATCTGGCTAACTGGACCTTCTCTGGCTAGCATATACGATTTTCGCGCCCCATGTAGATCTGCTTGGAGATTACCAACTTTGAGGTATTGCCAAAATTCTGACATGTAATTGATGGAAATACCGAGTATCGTCTCATTTTTGCCCCAATATTGCAGCTGTGTTAATGTGACTATCAAGCAACAGGGCATAATTTCTACCCTTTACCATCATTTTCAAAGGATTCTACTATTCAACACTACATAAAGTCCTTTGATTTAACTTCTTATACTACAGCACCTTATAAGCAATTGTAAATACATCCATTTGCCGTACCTAACATAGCATCCCTTCTTGTAGCAGTATAATACAAAAATAATACAAATACTCTTATTCAATAGTATATTAGCCTACCTTAAAGCCTTCTAAATTAAAAGTACATTCAAAACTGTTCATACAAAGTGGGACAAGTAACCAGAACACGTGAAGCTAGTATACTAGTAAACACAATGTACATTTTAGATGTTTGGGCTCAATATGCTAAATTTGCACATTTGGCACACATATATACCATCAACTACTATATCAATGCAACTGTACTGGCCAAAATAGACTATTGGTGCTTAGCACCTTCATCTTACAAGTTTTTACACTTCAGGAGACAAAACAACTATGACTATGCCTTAACCATACTATCTATCAACTTACTCTCGCAAAATTTTGGAAGTACAATGTCCTATGGGCTTACATGTAGCTGCTAGTCTACAGGTAGATGTGCATTGGTTCTAAACAGCGATAACAAGTACTGTATTTAAAAGAAATAACCAAACCCAAGTACTTTGATTTCAACATAACCAACATCATTATCACCACCATCATCAAAATGTATAACTGGAATATAGGAAGTGGTAGAACAAGTCTTCATTTTTACACAGTACTTTTGGAGAATTTGAAACTTTCAAAATTCTTTATCCAGGACATTACTGACATGTTATACTACTGCGATGCAGGTTATATTATTGAAATATCGTCATATTACTCCATCAGAATACTTCATTGACATCATCATAATACAGTGTAATAAAATATCACTTTGAAGATAAAACTCACCGAACGACAAGCTTTAAAGCATTACCTCTCTATCTACTTGGCTGATAGAATGTTCTGTTGATAGCTAAAGATTAAATTTCATACACTGTACAGAAATGTACATCCCAAACAATGCTAATACATTTGTACCTTCTGGGGGCCTCATATCAATCTATGATAACTAATGTTACATGTATAAGCAGACAAAGGGCCAAGAAGAAAATACATTCTATATTGGAGGTGCACTGAGTTTGATACAATATTTTGTTATCTAATTTCGATTTTTTTTTTATGTCAACAACAAACCTCCGATATCCTATTGTATAACCAACCTGATGAAATTATTTTAGGAATTTGGAATACAGTTCAGTCTTGGTCCTCCTCTTCTGACACATCTAACTTGTGGACCTTCTTCATGTGCCTCTTCAGGTTCTTCTCCATGGTGAATGCTTCGCTACAGGCGGGACACTGGTGCATGGTGGGAAGCGCGTGCGTGCGCATGTGGTCCTTGACGTGGCACTTGCGCGAGAACATCTTGCCGCAGTGCGGACACATGAACGGCTTGACCCCACTGTGGGACTTAAGGTGGACCTTGCGGTTTTCCTTCCTGGCAAACCTCTTCTCGCAGAGGGGACACTGGTAGGGCTTCTCCCCCGAGTGGGACCGCATGTGTATGGTCAAGTTTCGGGCCAGTGCGAACACTTTACTACACTCGGGGCAGGGGAACTTCTTTCCCTGCGTGTGGATGCGCATGTGACCTTGAAGGTTGCTCATGCAAGGGAACACCTTGTCGCACTGGTTGCACTTGAAGGACTTTTTCGCCGTCCCAAGGTCGGACTCGCTATGGTTGGAGAAGTGATGATGCTGCATGTCCCCCGTTGAGTTGAACACTTCTGGGCACAGGGAACACTTCAGGGTCTTGTCCTTCGAGGCATGAATTTTCAGGTGGTTACTAAGATTTACATTATTGTTAAACATCTGCCCACACTCGAGGCATTGGAAATTACCAGGGGTGACTTCGCTGTGACTCAGCAGATGGTTCTGCAACTCTGCTTCGAAAAAGAACGTCAAAGTGCAATGGGGGCAGTGGTACTTTCTTGCATCAGGGCCGTGGTCTATTGCGTGACTTTGAATGTCTTGTGCCGTGGCGAATCTTCCCCCGCATATCAGGCATTGGTAGTTCTTATCTGGGAATGTGTGTTCGATGAGGTGAGCTTGCAACTTTGCAGGGGAATCGTACACGCCCCTACACAAGCTGCATTCGTGGACGGTCCCCTCTTCCATCATGTGGGTTGTCACATGGATTTGGATCTCTAACTCCGTCGCGAAGGTCTTTTGACACTTGATACACTGATACGACTTGTCTGGTGGATGTGACGACGTAAAGTGTAGGTCCAATTCTCTCTCCGTCTCAAACTTCAGTTCACACTTCGAGCAGTGGACAACAGTTCGGGGGCTGGTAGGCGACACTTCGGTTAAAAGACTTTCGTCAGAATTGTCTTCGATGGCCTCCTTAAGACAATCTGTACACATGTAGCTGGGTGGCGACCCCGACTTCAAGGTGGACACAAGATGAGCTCGCGACGTAAACTCGCGCTTACAAGTGCTGCAGATATACACAGCCATGGAGGAAGGGGAGCCTAGTCCTGCCGCAAGCAGGTGCACGGCGGCGTGGTGGTTCAGCTCCGTCATGTTCGGCACAAACTGGAGACAGATCACGCACCTGAACCCGCCGCTTTCGTTCGCGATGTCGGGATTGTGCTCCTTGCAGTGGTGCACGAACTCCTCCTCGGTCATCACGAGCTGCATGCAGATGAAACACATGGACCCTTGTGGGGGGGTTCCAGCGGACAGCGAATCCTTCATCCCTTCCAGGAGCACCTTGCTGGCCGTGTTGTTCTGGTGGTTTTCGTTGAGGTGCTTCTTGAGGCCGTACTCCGACTGGAAGGCCGCCGAGCACACCCCGCAGTGAAAGCGGAACAGAAGATCCTTGTTGCCCTTGTGGTGGGGCTTCAGCTTGTGGATCGACCAGCGGTGGTTCTTCAGCTTCCGTTCCGACGTGAAGGTTCCGTCGCAGACGTCGCACTTGTAGACCAGTTTGTCTTCATCGAGGCTTACCCTTTCCGTCGCTTCCTCGCTGTCGTTCTTCGTACTCGTGCTTGGACTGCTCTGCGACTCTGACTCCTCTTCGCTCCTGGCCCCCTTCTTGCCGTCTTCCATCGGACAGCTGTGTTTCTCCAGCACGTGTTTCTCGAGTAGGAACTGCACGTGGAAGGACGCCTCGCACAGGTGGCACTGGTACTGCTTGTTGTGGGTGGTCACGTGGCACTGCAGCTCTAAGTCGGAGCCGAACGCCTCTTGGCAGAAGATGCAGCGGAAGGGCTTGCTGTGAAGGTGGGTGGTCTTGATGTGGGCCACCAGTTCACCCTCTGAGGGAAACATTCCCCAGCACTTGGTGCACTTGTACAGCCGACACTCGTTGCTATGCTTGATGGCAAAGTGGACCTGAATAGAGACTTTGGAATCAAACATCTCTTTACAGAGCGAACAACGGTACAGATGATGGGCGTGGATGTCAAACAGGTGCTTCTGCAAGTCGTCCGCCTTGGCAAACGTCTTCTCGCAAGTCTGGCAGCCGTACTCGGTGGCAACCGTCATGAAGTGCTCCAACATGTGCTGGAGCATCTGGTCTTCGGAGGTGAACTCCACCCCGCATTTCGGACACGGGTGCTTCTGTAGCAGCATATCGAGATGCGTCTTCAGGTGAGTTTGGAAGCCTTCTAGCGTCAGGTAGCTTACATCGCACTGTGAACAGAAGAACCCGTTTCTCTCTATCGAGTTCTTATCTTCCGAGTGTGGTTTCTTCTCTCTCCCTGTCTCCACAATGCCTGGACTTGGCTTTTTCGCTTCGTCCTTTGAGTTGGTAACGGTGTGTGCAGGAGGGGTGCTTCCAACAGGCGAGCACTGCGTCCTCGTCCCGTGTTGCTCCTGGACGTGGTCTCGCAGCAGGTCGAAGTTGGAGAAGAGATTCATACCTTCAGGACAATAAGGACACGGGTACCTCAGGCCTTCTTCCAAGGGAAGGTTGATGCTCCCTTCATTCAGGAGCGAACTCAAGACACTGTTCGTCGAGCTGGGTATCGGGGAGAGACTTGACGCACCGTGGACTTCTTCTGCATGTTCGTTGAATGACTCCATGGTTGGAAAACCCATTGTGCACTGTGGGCAGTACACCACATTGTCCTCTTTGAGCGAAGACTTTGACAGGGAGTGGACAAACTTCACGTGGGTGTAGAGTAGAGATGCGCTTCCGAAGTCCATTGTACAGTAATCGCAGGGATACCGCGTGTCAGAGAAATCAGTGCCCAGTGCTTCTTTCTGGTGATCACACTTTATATGATTGGCCAGGTTGATCAGGGTGGGGTACTCCTTATTACAGTATTGGCAGAGGTGGCCGTACACCGGCTTGTCTCCATGCATGGTGCGGAGGTGAATTTCTAGAACTGCGATGCTGGGGAAGGTCTGTTTGGGGCAGTATGGACAGCGGTGTACGGAGCCGTCCTCTCCGTGCGATTCCATGTGTTCGTGCAGCTTCTCCGCGGAGAGAAAACATTCGGAGCAAAGCGGGCACTTGTTTCTTCTGTCCTTTGCGTGGCTGTCTTCTATGTGCTCGATCAGCACTTCCATTGAGCCGAACAACTCTGCGCAGTAGTTACACTGCATCATCTTCTTGCTCGAGCGGGAGCCCTGGTCGTGTGTGACGACGTGTCCTTGGAGACCGCTCGCCGAATCGAAGGTCTCGGCGCACTGGAAGCACCGGAACTCGTCCTTCCTGTCGGACACCTTGTGGTGCGTCTGTGCGTGGGCGGCGAGCGTGGCCGCGGACGTGTAGCCCTTGTTGCAGATGATGCAGCGGTAGGGCTTGTCGGAGTTGTGGGTCTTGAGGTGGATCTTGAGGTGGTCGCTGCGGGAGAAGGAAGCGTCGCAGTAAGTGCAGCGGTACTTTTTATCGCCCGTGTGAAGTTTGACATGGCGGTCACGACTGCGCTTGTGCTTGAACAACCGGAGGCAGTACTCACATCTGGTGTGAAAACAACAGAAACAAAACAGAAAACAGGATTAAAATAGGAAGAACTTAAAACAATTATATAAAAACAAAATAATTTCAAGACTTTAAATGTTGAAAATAATGGTGTTCTCTTGCCTCATCTTTATACTCACATCCAGTGTAGAACAACAAAAATAAAAAACAAAAAGAACAAAACTCAAACCAATCGAATGAGAAGAAATTAATTTTCTGACTATAATCATGTATATGTTGAAATGGTGTTCTTTTGTCTCATTTCTATAAAAAATAAAATGTTGAAAATCACATCCTAATACAAAAATGATTAAAAAGATTTCTGCTACCTGCTGTTCAAGATCAAGAGCACCGTCCATGCATACTTCACCCAGGAAATAAACAAATGTCTTTGCCTTTTTTGTATCTGTACATCTAGACAGTCCTAAAGCACTAGTACTGGTTTGCAGTCTTATGGTATTTATCACTTAAACTACAGCGATCATAAAGAAATATTCATATTCAAAATGAAGTTATCAAAGATGATTTATATCTATTCATTTCAGATGTATATGACTACAAAAACTATGGTCTCTGCACATTCTAATCTCTTAATGCAAGTCATTTCGTCAGTAGCTTGTTTCACAGGCCAAACTTCATGTTTATGAATTTAATCTGTCTGCACCAAGAAGACTTTAAAATAGAAATCTTCTTACTTTTCACATCTAAAAAAATCTAACAAAGCTTCCACCTTCTAAAGTTGCTCTGAGCCATTTGTAGCAAAACACATTTAATATTTCTCATAAAAGGGGAAAAAGAAGGACACACACTTTACTTTGCATTACGCATGCATTGTGTCCTATTGCGCGAGGGCTCAAGGCAATAGCGCTTTTGTCCGCACTATTGACATCCATTGAATTAAAATTGTGTGAAGGCTGCACTTCTAGATTGTAAATTATACGATAGCAAAATAAGTGTACTTTTTAACCTTATTAAAGAAAAATTCCCATTTTTCGAACATCTTAATGCAACAGACAAATTCATATTTCTTATTACGCCTGGATAATCCTTGTATTAGAAATATTGTCTGTTCATACATTTACACATGTACAAAGAAGCGAGAAGAAGTTGACTCAACTGGACTAGTTTAATACTAGTAACACGTTTGTCTACTCTATATGTTTACAGCTTGTATTGTTGTATTTATGTTCTTGTATGTTCCATGTGTTAAGTTAGACGACCTGTACCTAGCCCCTCGGGGCATGAATGCACAATAAAGGTCTTTCATTCATTCATTCATTAAAATTACGGGGTAATGAGGAAACATATATTCTACCTGAAGGGCATTTTGTCACTGTGAATCTGTTCATGACGTTTGAGATACGTGAGTCTGGAGAAGGTCTTCTCACAGAACTGGCACGGATACGGGCCGTTGGGGACGCCCTCCAGTTCCTCATCCAGGTACTCCACACCATCAAGGCTGTCCTCGGTCACCTCCATGGGTGCCTGACCCCACGGGTTCCGCAGCACCATGGTCTCCACATCTGGGGAGATAAAGAGGAGACTTTTGAATGTTTATTTGCGACTTTTAAGTTTGCTAAAATCAAGACAGCGCAGTATTATCTTTGAGCTTGCAGTTTGTTACACAATGGCAGACAAAATACTAGTATGTTAACGTTGGGTTCACAGTGAGAGGTCCAATTTTTCAGGTGTAATGACCCACAAGAACATTATACACATACAAATATACTTAGCACATAACAAGTTGTATACATTTATCAAAAAGTAGAATGGCAGATTTTAACAGGCATTTTATGACCATGTTATTTGTATTGCATATCCTATTTAAAAAGGAATAGCATGTTTTTCCACTCACAGCATCAAACATATCTGCTGTATGCTGACATTGTGTATAATAAATGGACAAGTACAAATGTATGTAATCTTCTTGTCAAATTCAGAACATCAAAGAAAAGATTGCAGCATCTGCACTTTGTCATAAACATGACAGGTGGCAGGACACAATGCAGAAGCCACGGTATCTTCTCTATTACACCATATATACAGGGACGAGCAAATCTGGAAGCTGTGGGAAAATAAGGCAATACAGTGAGTTCATAAGAAAGTATGTCAGGTATTTGACTCCAGCATTCAGAGCATTGCCGAGTGCCAAAAACTAGAAAAAAAGACTTGAATGATGCGGAAGAAAACATTTTCTCAAGCAACTGGATAGAATTTCCAAAATCTATCCAGTTGCTTGAGCTACTGTTATCTTATTACCTGGATGTTTAACCTTCATCAACGACTTTAATGATGACAATATTTTCCCCTCCAACAAATGGATTGCGCCATATTGTTCTGGGTCTACCGGTATTTATACACAGGTATGTATAATTATGGTAAACCAAGAAATAGCAGGAATCAAAAATTCTGGTCAGATTTTGAAGGGTGCATTTCTTCTGTAGTCCGATGTAAACCTCGAAGGAAAAAAGCTTCCTCCGAAAATAAATCCATCAAGGAGAAATTCACACCTTGAAACTACATCAAGGGGCCTATTGTGCATGGCATTGCTGGTCCCTGTTCTCTTACAACCCATTCAAAATATGAAATATGCCTGTTCCTCACAGAATCATACACGTACAAATGTATGTCTGTTGGGTGATTGAAGACTGGTGAGTCGAAGATTTGCCACCAATTAATCCGTGAAGCGCCCAAAACTAAATCCTCTGATCTCCTTGTTAAGCAATATAATTCCTCCATGGCAGAATGATAGATATTTGTACCTAATACTTTTGATGAATCACTTGGCAATTGACCAAAGGATAATTCTAAACTGTCTAAAAACGTAGGTATCTTTACAATAGCGATGTCCCTGTAGCTCAACTGGTAGCAGCCTCACAGTTAAACTACTGGTTCTAATTTGGAACTTGGAGACCCCGGTTTAAGTCCTGGGACATGACATCTCAGTTGGGGCTGCACCCGTCTTACGGATGGGGCGTGTAATAGGGGTCCAGTGCAAAGAGGTCCCTCGAGCAGTTTAAAGCGGAAGGGCTAGCAACCGCTCCATGCGGGGAAGGGTGTTCGGCCCAGAACCAAGTGGTCCCGGGTTCGAATCCCCTGACGCCATCGATGTCGTGCCCTTGGGAAAGGCACAAGTTTAACGAACATTAAACCAAAGCAAAAGTTTCAACATTTACAGTGTACAAGCAATCTGTAACTTGTCAAAAGCTCTACGTCTTAATTGTTATATAGCTCTAAATTCTAATTAATTACTGAGGGGTACTAAAGATGGATGTGAATTTGCCGAGACTCTGCAATCACAATCCCTAGTTTCTGGTTCTCAGCTAATTAAACAGTATTTCATTGAGCTCATAATCCATTTTCATGTGGCACCATGTGGACTACATTGTGTGTTACATATGTACATGAACCAAGGGGGCCAGCCAATAGGCAGCCATGATTTTTTTTTCCTTTTTCCCTGACACAAAGCCATCCTCCCAACTTCCAGTATTCAGTGAGGCCATGTTGATTTGATAATGTGGATATCATTCTTTAGGAACCCCAAAACTGATGCGAGCGTGAAAAAAAAATTGGCAAAAAAAACTGTAAATAAAGTGCAACCCATTTCCCCTGAAATGATGTTCAAAGCCTGCCCAAGGCGACCACCCGGGGGACCGAGCAAAAACGGTCGCGATGGACAGGTGGTCCCCATGAAGAGGATTCAACTCATAACATGTTTCCAGGTCGAGGTGTTCACATACAGTGTACTACGTAGATGAATTATGTGATCTTGGACAGCATGACCCCCACCAGGTTCAATTCTCATAGACAGAAAGATCCTACAAAAATTTAATTTTCCGTTATCATTGTATTAGTAAAAATTTGTAACATGATACAATTAATACTTTGGTACATTTGGGGCAAATTTTGGGTACCGGTGCAATGGCCTAATGGATAATGTTTGCCTTGCATACGGTAGGTCGAGAGTTCGATCCCCGGCCAATCATACCAAAAAAAAAGGTACATACTGCTTTCTCTGCTTATCACTCAGCATTTGGGAAAGAGTATGGAAGTTAAACACACACCCTTACCAGTGGATTAGCCCCCTGTTGTAGTGATTACAAAGGTGTGTGGCCAAAGGGCTACTGGAATGGAGATGGGCGCCGCCCTATGCACCGTCTGACTTTAACGTTCAACTTTTTAAAAAAATTTGGGCAATGAATCTAAACAGCTGTAATGTCAAGATCAACACTGTCAACTCACTGTAATTGTAAACCATCTCAAGATTATTTCATTGTCATCCTTTACAGCTCATAGTCAACATGCCTTGGAAAAGTTTGGGAATGATTAACGATAAGTAATGTTTAAGTGCAAGGTGAGTAAATTTTCCACTTATACTGATTGGTACTGCTGTTACGTCTATACTACACAAAATAACACCCAAGTCTGATGATTCAACTGAAAAAATATAACAGAGACAAGAAGATGTTTGGGCATGATCAACGAGAGTGCAAATTCAGTAAGTTTTCCACTTATACTAGTTGCTACAGCTGTTAGTCTTAAACAAGATAACAGTACGTATGAATCTACCTAAAAAAACACACAGACAAGAAGATTGGTGTACTATAATAAAAATGCATGGAAGTTATATGGTACCCCATTCATTCATTATCCCATAGACAGGGTACACATAGGCCGCCCTTTGGTAGTGCCCTCTGCAAACTGCTTCCCCCTCCCCTGTCGGATCAAACTGGGACGCTTGAACTTCAGACACACAATCCATTCCAAAAGTTGTCATTGACGCAGTAGGTCGCAGTGACTTCCTGCCACCAGCCAACCGGGGAATTCCCCCAACAGGGCTCGAAAGTCATTCTTGGGAGTATGTTGTCAAACCTGTACAAGTGACCACCTCTACAAAAGAGACTACCTGGCCATTGTTGTCAGCGATAGCAAAATTCTTGCTGTATTGTTTTGCTGTCTTTTGGCCGAAATTGTCTGCTGAGAATGTAATTATCTTGGGCCAGCCCTACCTTGCCCCTTTTTAAATTCTATGAGTACGGTCAAACCTGTACAACTACAAGTACATACATGTAGGTACCGCCTGGCCGATGTGACCACTTTTTGGTGGTCCCTTAAGATGATTTTGTTTATGGTGACCACCTGTCCATATATAGCAGATTTTATCAGTCCCGAGTGGTCTTCCTAGGCAGTTTTGACTGTAGGCGCACCAACTGACTAATTTAAGTGCACAGAAAAAAAAATGCAGCATTTAATAAAGAAGAAGACCATCAAAACCTAATTGCAAACCTTACTGACTATCCTCAGAGCTTAACTCTGAAATTCAACTGCTGATTTCAAAACATTAAACAAGACTTAAGTGATACAACAGAGGTTTTATCACTTCTGCAGACATTCAAATGTCAAGAATATGCTATATAGATATAATATTTGCCAACTTTAAATCTGAAACAAGTAATACGACAGAGATTTAATACCTTTTCTGACACTTAAATTTGAAGAATATGCTGTATACTAGTGTCCATGTATGAAACCCTGCACAAATATCTACATGTAGATGCACCAACAGTCTTTGTTTTTCTTATTGTTTATTTATTTTGCACTTAAAAATATACATACATAAGAAATAAATAAATACAAAGATAATAAAACAGTGCAGGGCAGGCCAAAAAGCTTCAGCTTATGTAAAGGCCTCCCTCTATCAAATCATAACATTTTCAGTTGATCAGTTATAGAAGGAAATAAGTTGGATGATAAACAAAATGAAACAACATAGAGGTCATGAGAGCAATATAATAAAGAATTTACCATAACTTGATAAATCATACATGAATATGAATGTACAGTAAACGAGAAGTATTAAACAAAGTAAAAGCAGTGGACTGCTATTGAACAAAGTAAATAATACTAATAAACAATACAAAATTGACAAAAGATAAGTCAAAAGACAAGTTTCAAGCACACAAAATTTCCATCCCCGCCCAATATTCTTCAGTTTAACGAATCCTTCGGAGAGCAACAATGAGATGCAAATGATCCATCAAGCGACATTCTAATTTTGCCGGCTCCCCATTAGAGACGCTGCTCTTATGGCAGAAAAGGATTGCTTTCATTACAGCGCATCCTCAGAGAACCATTTTATTACCACCAAGTTCTGCAACTTTTATCTCGCGGAAGCCATGAGAGGCAATACCTCCAATCGGGGGAATATAACAGGAAAATGTCCCCTGCATGATTCTCAGATCTGGGAGAGGGAGACACACTTAGTGAAGTCTTACTTGTACCTCAGGGAGGTAGGAAAGGCGGCTACGCCTGTTCGTCGTCGTGATTAAAAGAAGGCTGCGTCCCGTCGAGAGGAGAACAAAAGGAAGATAGAGCCCTCTCCGGACCGCTATTTTCCACAAGACTAGACGCCGCGCTGCATCCGAAAATGTCAATTCCCCCACAGTTGGTAATATTCCGAATGATCAAAGCGCTAGGCGGCTCTCGGGAGGCGGTAGCGCCACAACGGGGGCCCTTTCACACCCTGGGTGAGAGCTTTTTAAAATATCATCCGCATTCCCGCAGGGAACCAATCAAAACGCGGCACAGCTAATCTGCAGGAAGAACTACAGAAGTCGCCCGCTTATGCATGAAGGGCAACCATTTTTCTTTATATTATATATGCCTTCCCCGTTTCCTGTTTTGTAAAAAAACAAACTACAACCCGTTTGTTACGTGTTGAGTTGAGAAACGGTTCAGGTTAGGGGAGCGTACTGGTTGATTCGGATTCAGCTTCGACTACCTGGTATGAAATATTCAGATCCAGGTCCAGACTTGAACCTGGACCTGATACTATTAATTGTTAGGTATACGTAGCACACCTGTAGGCTCATCCTTCACGTTTTGCAAATATAACTTACATGTAAATCTTGTGAGAAACTAATCAAGGCTTAGAAAGAGATATCAACAACAGCCTCGGATCTTCTTTTCTTGGAATGGTAAGCCGCAAGACTTGTTACCACCCGGCTAATTGTTGATTTTCCTAATCAGTACAAAAACCAGTCCACCAAATCATTGTTTTTGGTCTTTTTTTCGGACCAGTCCAGCAAGAAACACTGGTACCGTAAAAATCATGGATACCAATTCTACACCGGTCCATCAGACAGGTATACCCAGCCCTGGCTCAGATACATCGGAACGAAGTGTGACACTTTCTTGATGGATTCTTGAGTCAAACAGGTTAGCTGTGAGCAGCAGTTTGGGATCTTACGAGCCCCATCCATCAAGACGAGAGAAAAACTCGGCTACCCTCTTAGCCACCTCCAGAAATCTTTATTAATTTCAATGGAGATTAAGGACCCTCCTAAGGGATCCAGAAGTTATATTGCGCTCTTCCAATTCTCCTTTAATGACACTGGGAATTAGGGCTGTCGTCAAGGGTTGAGCTGATGCATCCCTGAAGAGACACTTGCCGCTGTATCAAGCCGTAGTCTTTCCTATCACGCACTTTTCAGCTGTTTTAGCGAGCTCATTGGTGGAAAGATGGGAGAAAGTTACGGAGCGTCGGGAGGGGATGAACAGTTTGTGGGCGACGTTTCCACTGAGAAATGTTTGATCTGAGCATTTCCGACGTGCCGCATACCTAATACCCGTCTGAAATACTGCATGGCCCACGAAATAATAGGAAGAGTGTATTTGCAAGTTCATGCCTGAAGGCTAATTGCAAGTACATGGCAGAAACAAAGGAGACATACATGTGACAATAGATTGACATTATTGTAAAAAAAGACTTAACAAATACTAGTGTTGGGTATATTAAGACAAGTTGAGTTTGAGACTTCTTTCTTGGGAAGCAGAGGAAGACAAAAAGTCCCATATTTTCTATAATCAAGAGGGTTCTGTGATATAATACTAACCTACATGTAATTCAAGAAAGAAGTATTCCTTGATTTGAATATCTACCCATCTATTATTCAGAAACACACAGTAGATTTTCAGGACGGGTCTTTAGATACTTGAGTGACCTCGTCTGTATCAGTAATCGATGGGGAAGAATTGCCTCCCTTTATGTATGACAACCTATTGATTCTGGTTACGGTTTGCCTGCAAGGGTAGCGAGAACCCCTGGTATCGATCACGCGCATAATCACCATTCACGGCAGCCTACTCGGGGACTTGGGTGGGTCTATAACTTGACTAGATCAAGTGCAGGAACGGCTCTTATAAATGGAAGAGTCCAATCTGTATCCCTTCGAGTCCGGGGTGATATCATATTGGTTGCATAATGAAAGATGACTCTGGTATTGAATATTCTTGGTTTATAATACTGGTACTGTATCATAAACTTAAATTTTGCTATAAGTCTGACTATTAATATACTGGAGTACTGAATATAATTGGCTATGTTAGGGTCTATGGAAGTGTAAAGCAAGAGAGCTCAGACTGAGGCGAAACATAATGCTTTATCGATAGACAGTAGTGCATGCAGTTTTGCTACAGTTCGCTTTTATAGCCAAGCAAACTGGGTAACCCATACTCTTCTCCATAAGTGTGTTGGGTTCTTTTACTTGCTTGACAGGAATCTGAACTTGGAAGGGTACTACGGTACATGTAAGTTGTGCCACAGAGAACTGTACCTGTACCTGTACCGTACCTGCACCTGAATCTTTATTCAGGTACACAGCCCTACTAGTTATACTATAAGACTATTGGAATCATGGGTGGTAGAAGGTTTAACAGGAATTTGAACTTGAGAGGTTACTAAGCTGCTCCAAAGAGAATACTGCTGTACCTGTACCCATAATGCACCTGAATTTTTGTTTAGCCTAACTTTAGGTACATATGTAGCCCTATACTGGTTATACTACAGGGGAGGGACCGCTAAATGGACTTTCCTATGCAACACATGGATAAGCCGTCAAAAACAATCACTTAGAAACACATGTATCTACATTTCAAACCTCAAATCTTTACCACCCCTGCAAAGCTGGATTTGTCAGGTTGCTTTAGGTAAAAAAAGCAGGAGTTCAACTCCAGCATTCTAACGAGCTACAGACAGAAGTTCAAAATGAGACCAGGATTTCACCCCCCTCCCAATATATCAGTCCAACCATCAGAGAAGGGTTCAGAGGTCAATCCGAGGTCAAAACATGACAAAAATCACATATTTTGGCCAGATTTTTAAAATTCACATTCTTCTGTCCTCCCTAGCAGAAAACTGGACGATTTTGACCAACATTTCACCAGGAAAAAAATTATTTTTAGCAAAATACTAAATGGTATGCAGCGTGCACTGTACTGCGCAACTCTATTACCTGGTCCCTCCCCTATAGGACCATGCAATCATGGGTGGCAGAAGGTTTGACAAGAATTTGAACTTGAAAGGTTACTAAACTGCTCCACAGAGATTACTGCTGTGCCTGTACCTGTACCCAAACTTTCACCTGAATTTTTATTCAGGTACACAGCCCTACTGGTTATACATGTACTGTAGGACCATGTAATCATGTGTGGCAGAAGGTTTGACAGGAATTTGAACTTGAGAGGTCACTAAGCTGTGCCACAGAGAACAGGGTGTGACCTATGACCCTTTCAGAAGTTTTATCACCAGAGTCTGCCATGCTTCCTGTGCACTGAGCCCATCTTTTACTGTAAATGCCTTTAAGTTCACTGGCATTTAATCTTGTGGGTGGGTAGAAAATAGAGTGTTCCCCGTGGTCTTAAGTTTCCAGGTGAAACAGAGGGGTAGGCAGGCAGAATACATTTTCCAGGTGGTTTTAAGTTCGCGGTGAAGAGGTTACCATGAAAACTGCAAACATTAAACAATCCCAAAAATTTCTGCATTTACAGTACTTTAGGACCATACCTCTTGGCCCTACAAGGAGGGGTGCTCAATCAGTCATTGGCAGGGGTGTCAACATGAAAAATGGCAGATTCTCTGGATAGCAATATTCTTTGCAAACATACACTGGAAATGTTAACAGAACGAGACTTATAATATTCATAACCATATTTGTGAAAAGGAATGAATTTTTCTAACAGTTGTTGACAGCAGAGACTGAGTGCTAGGCAGGGGGGATTTCATTACTCTCCAAGCAGAGGTTGGTGGGGAAGATAGTGACCGTTTTATCATATGCCCCATTTTATCAAATGCCCCGTTTTTTGTCCGCTCTCCCCACCAAGAAAACGGGGCATATGATAAAACGGTCAGAATCTTCCCCACCAACCTCTGCTTGGAGAGTAAGCAGTGCCAAGCCGAACGAGATAACCGGGAATATTCCCTGAAAAGTCTACCTATATATCTACAATCATTCATAGTTGTGTGAAGGACTGCTTTCGGCCCCTTGTAGAGAAACCCTGACTGAGTCCTGTGCAGGGGGGATTTGATAGCAGTGCCAAGCCGAGCGAGATAATGGAATATTTCCAGAAACTGGAGACGTTTAACAGAACCAGTGTACTTATTCATAACCATAGTTGTGTGAAGGACTGAATTTTTTAAACAGTTGTTGACAGCAGTTTTCGGCCCCTTGTAGAGGAACCCTGGCTGAGTCGTGTGCAGGGGGGATTTGAAAGCAGTGGCAAGTCGGGCAAGATAACAGGGAATATTCCCTGATGAGTCTACCTATTTACAATCATAGTTGTGTGAAGGACTGAATTTTAGGAACTGTTTGTTGACAGCAGTTTTCGGCCCCTTGTAGAGGAACCCTGGCTGAGTTTTGTGCAGGGGGGATTTGAAAGCAGTGCCAAGCCGAGCGAGATAACGGGGAAAATTCCAAGAAACCAGCGTGACGTTCCCCGGGAGGGGAGGAAAAAGCGGCGCGCGACGCAAATCCGGCGTCTCGAAAGTGCCCGCTGATTCGCGGAGATACGACGGCTCCCTTTCTCGTCGCCCTGTCAGACGCGCATTTTCGCCCCGGGCGCGGCTCACCGAGTCTCCAACATATTGCGTTCGTGAGACACCAGCTTATTCCGACACCCTACGGGGACTACAGCTGTGCCCGCAGAGGCCCAAATATTAAGTGCTTGAATAGTCTGCAAGATTAGAGGTTGCCACGGCGACGGGCCCATGCAGAGATGGGATTCTCCGCAGGGAGGTGGCTGCTGTTGTGCAAATAAGGGCAAGGGTGACGTGCGCTCCATGGGGGAGGTTGTCTGAATTCTCCCAGCGCCTCATCTGTCTGATAGCTGCTGGCAAACCGTTCTTCCTGAAATGTAAAGTAACAGAAGTTTCTCCCTCCCCACAGCTCTCTTGGTAGCTCGACTTGGGAAGGAATCGAAAAGCTATTCGGTTGTGTCTGGGATTTCCTCTCCACTCCAACTTGTATCGAACGGGGTAATCTCGGCGTTCCGTAATTGTGCAATTTTAGGACGGAGGAAAATTACAGCCACCCTGCTGAGAGTAATCCTCTGAGACATCGGCTAGCCCCTATCTGGGGGATTAGCCGACCTGGCCCCTATGCACCGAAGCTCTTGTGGAGCCGCCCTGAATATCGGTGATAAAAGCACCCAAAGATCCATCCTAACAAGGTTTAGGGTTCAAAATCTTTCATCCGGGTATATCACGCCATGCATCATCCAACGACAGCTGCCCGGCTGGAAAAGAACTTGTTGTGACCAGACATTGGTCGATTTGGAACGTTCCGATCCATTCCAATTAAGACTTTTGTGCAGAGTAAAAGGATACTTTCCCGTCGGGGAAAAGCAAGGCATTTTCACTAATGAAAGCAAGGGTGTTGCTTGCCCCCAGGGGTCCCCAATCAAAGATATTGCACCAGAAAGATCACAGCAGCACGTTCCCCAGGGGGGGCCTGATGAAAAACATAGGCTCCCTGGTGCAAGCAGCAGGATACGGTTTGAAGTTGGGGCCCTGAGGGAAGTCTGTTGAAATGCCAAAATGCTTTCTGGTGAAGGGTGGGCCCAGTTTGATCTGGGACTGCTGCTGGCAGAATCTGCTGACAACCAGCATCCATGTACTGTACATGCAAAAGGGAGAAGTGAGGGGGGGATCATGAATCTATTTATAATCCTGACGACAATGCCACACCCACCAAGACATCAGTTGAAATTGAACTTGTACTGACGAAAAAAGTGTCAGGCTGTTGCAAGCGACATGAAGTGATGGGTTTCAGGAAATCGGCAGAGAAGATCGTGACATTTTTTTCTGACTGCATTACTGTAAATGCGGAAATGTTTGCGGCAGTTTCGTGTATTTTGGGCCACATATGGCTCTTGCGCTACTATTCTTTCAAACGCGAACTTAAAACCGCCGCGAACACCCCATTTTCTCCCTGCCACGAAATAAAAACCACGCGAACTTAAATGCCTTTACAGTATACCATCTGAACATGTGCAGAAATGAGCAAAGCTAAGATTGAAACAGCAAAAGCAGTTTCCAAGCAGATGTGGGATTTGCCATTGGGTCGTTTGTATGTACTGTTCAGTGTTCTCTGTGTTTCTCTCGTTTTGTTATTCCCACTTAGCCCGGAACAACAATAGTCCCACCCCTACAGAAATGTCCTTGACAAGAATATCAATAAAATATAACAATTTAACAAGCAAAGTTAAGACTGAAATAGCAAAAAGCAGTGACTCCAAGCAGATGTTGGTTTTGGCTTTTTTTTTAGTGTTTCCTTTTTTCCCCTGGTGTTTTCCCCCAATAAAGCCAAGAACAACAAACCTTTCAACACGAGAGAAATACCATTGACTAAAAATATCAATAAAATATATAAATTTATGCACAAGAATTTAAAGTCTGTGTTAAGAAAGGAAATTATATTTATAGAGACGTTACATTTAAAACTATGATGATATCTACCTATAGTGATGTATAGAACTTGGTGCCAGCATGTGATTTGGAATAAAGACCATGGGAGTTGTTTTAATTTTTTAATGTACATAAGGCCACATCAATTTAATTTCTTGGTTAATAGATTTTTTTTTAAGTTTAGAAGAAGAAAAAAATCATGAAAAAAGAAGGCTGGGGTGAAAACTTGCACCTGTCCCTGTTCACTCCCTGAAATTATGTGAACCAAAGTACAAACTTTTCCTGTTCATTTTCCAACCTGCATTTTTTCAAAAATTCCGTTAATCAAGAAATCAAATTGGTGTGGCCTAATACTGCAAAATGAAGCTCAAAACAAGCAACAGACATATATCTACTAAGAGATTATTAAAGATTGCCAAGGCACGGAGCGGAGCTTGGGTAGCGGACTAAAGCAAAGAAGGCTGGACTCAAGGCTAAAAGATTGCAGTATCTCACGTGTATCCAGGCTTATACGTTATAGATGAGATTCAAAGTCAATTCATGGCACAATATATTATATGCATGTCGATGTATCTATTTTCACAACCAAGACTTTAGATGAGGCTTAATCATTTCAGGTTCCCAAACTCGTTAATCATGTTAATTAACTCATTTATTGCACACAGGTATGCATATCGAGTCATTACCTGCAATACGCATTTCCCCAAAAGGAGATAAATTTAAAGAAATACTAACAAATTCATAAATTCAAGAAACAAAATGATTCATAGAAATGACAATTAAAAGCTCTCACCAAATCTACATGTAAGCACCTGTCAAGGAGTCATTAATCATGCAAATAACTCATAACGAACATTAAGTCATTTGTTAGAAAGAATTGCAGTTGTCATCATTTCAGCTTACTTTTGTTGATTTTCTTAATCTCTAATCAATTATTTTTTTGTTTAATAAGACGTATTAACCTTGATATAACCAGCAACAACTTTATCAATTTATGACAATTTTGTTGTGAACAAATTTGACTATGCGCAACATATCTTTAGTCATTCAGTAACGGTTAGACATTAAAAACATACAATATGGAAAATGCAATAGTGGCAAATGTATCTTGAAGTATATAAAAACACAGGCCTGTGATAAAAATCCAACAAGTATCACTGCATTCCTCTACTGTAATAAACAATTGTATTTCCGGTAGAAACAATCTTGCACTGTATATATGTCTGTGTTTGTATACTTTTTTTTGTGTTGAACCCTGGAAGATAAGTCGTAATTCGTCTAAAGGGTATTGCAATAAACCAATAAACCAATCTCCTTCTCCCCAGTTCCAACAGTTCTACCCAACCACACTCCTCTAAAAAAACTTTTAAAGCTAAGGCCACATCATTCAGAGTCAGACATTTTGAAGTGAAGATTTAGCAAGCGGTCAAGAGGAAAACAGTAGGCTGGGAGCAAAACCTGAATCTTACTACATTGTATAATTATTCACCCCCTGAAACTGTGTACTGTAAATGCATGTTTAATGTTGAATCTGGTACATGTAATTTTAGCGTTTGGGGGGAAAGGGAGTAGTTGACAGCATATAAACTCATAACGTGATAATGTCTTGACATGGCTAACTTGATTTAAGAAAGTATGGATTTTAACTGTGCAAAGTTTTTCGAAATGTCTTGAGTAATGATATTGTGATTATTGGAATTATAACAAGCTTGTATGTAGAAACACATTTGTACTAAGAACGGAATTTGGATTATGTTGCAACATAACCCGCGAGTTTCTTACTGAATAATATCATCATCATCTAATTTTAGCGGTGGGAACAAACATTACTGTCTCAAACGTTTAATTACTAACTTGCGATGATGAAATTTTAGCGGTTGACCGATAACATAGCTAAAATAAAGTTACCATTTACAAATCAAGAATTACTTATATTCAAAGTACAGCTTTCAGGTTCTGTTTTGCAGTTAATATTTCAATCTAGCATAATTTAACTTTTCAGATCCGAGAATGAACAAATAACACTGGTGTATCCTTTAAGTAACTGTGCTGCTGAAACCCTGACGGAAGCAGTTTTAGTCGCAGAAGAGGATGCTCCCCAGGCCTTCACAAGGACTTTGAAAACAAGAAAGTTAATGTCAGCTCCCCTAAGGGTCCTGTGAAATAAAGCCCACTGTTAAACAACCCTGGGCGTGGTGCCAGCTAAACTTTAAAGCTAAATGACCCAAAGGAGAAAACATTGTGAAGTTTGAAGCAAAAGCAAGTTTGAAATCGTCGCCTACGTGACATATCCTCCAATACTCAAGCAAGAAACTGAAACTGAAACTTTAATGTGAAGTGGGAAAAAAAAGGAAAGTGATGTCGAACCAGTTCAGCTCAAATGAACTCACTGAACAGATGAGCTAATTTTCCACTGGTCGTGACAGGAAGACAGACGCTATATACAGTATTTACAGGTTTATTGTACCGGGGAAATTCCCATAGCTCTTTTCGACAAGCAAAATGAACAGTGGACCGCGGCTTAACGTCCCGTCCTAAGGACTACGATCTTCTTTTCCAGTAGCGTGCATGTCGGTTGAGCGACACAGCCGGGATTGAACCCGGAGCTTCTAGTTCCAGAGGTAAGATCGCTAACCACTGGACTACGCACGCTACAAACCAACAGTTCAGATGCAATGATGCACCCAAAGGAGAAAACATAGGGGTGCAGACATGGCATTGAACTTCCCTGTATAGGTTTTACATGCAACTACTTACAAGTTTGAGTTAAAAAGGTAACTCAGTTCAAATCAGGACAACCCCTTCATAAACAATTATAAATGGGTACAAAAGATTGCAATTCAAAAGGAAACTGCAAGGGGGACAAAAAATTTCAACAAGTAACATATCTTTCTATTGCTTAGAAATGACAAAGCCCATAAAATTATCTGACACTAGTAAGAACCCAGGTAGTGCAAACCTAATCTCCAAGCAGATGGGTGGTGGAATTAAATGTTTTCTTACTATCAAACTTATCTGACAAGCTACCTATCACCGCTGTCAAAGAAGTCGTGCACTCACAGAACGTTACAATCCTCCACCCCAACATCTGCTTGGAGACCAGCAAAAACCCTGACGTCCTCCTCATGTTACAGAATCATATCAAATGTCACCCTTCATATGCAGACTGGCCTTGCTTGCCACCACCTGCTGCAATGGTGTAATGGTTTATGGTGAAGGACATGATAATTTAAGTTGATTATGTTCATGGGTGCATATAACGATTTGGCCTGGTTCAACGATATATTTTGATATTAAGGAAAGTTGATTTAAGTTCGTGGGTGCATATGAGGATATGGGCTGGTTTAACAATATATTTTGATAAGGTATAGTAGTTTTGATTGGTCTAAAATGTGTAATGGTCACTGTATTTCTCAAACTAAGTTAAAGCGAATGAGAACAGGACGAGAGGATGACACATCGCATTTCTTCCCAATGCATGTAACCTTTAGGAGGCCTACTTTTGCACCTAATATCGTTGAAAAGATATTATATATTATATATTGAATAAAAAAGACTCTTTTTACACAACCAAGAGATGTATTCCACCGAAGTTCATTTTTTATTCAGTGACTTAACAACCTGATGAAACTATTCACGATTATCATATATTGTTCCCCTTATGTATTCAGCGGGACATTCATATATACCATTGAGAATCAAATCCCTACATTGAATGTTTGTCCCCTTATTTTCAGCGCAGTAAAGTTTTAGTTTTAGTTAAAATCCTCCCACACCATTATTGATGTATAGGGCGGTGCCCATCTCCATTTCAGCGCAGTAAAGTAAGATAGGTTTAACTCTACTATTGAACAGGTCAAGGGCAAGAGAAATGGATGGATTGTAGTTTGATTTTAGTAAAGATTTGAGTTTAAAGGAAGGCCGGAGAGCTTTCAATCTTAATTGCTTAGTAGCTGTGTAAATGAAGTATGTATTGAGATAGGTGGGAAAAGTTGGGCATTCGCAGTGTTTCAACCTCCAGCATGCTAAGGTAACTGTTTGGCACCAAATTTGCATTGATTATGGGGTTAGGCAGCAGGGAGAAGGTTAAGTTCCCAGGTTGAAACGACCATCATAAAGTTTGTGTGATGGGTGTGTGGTGGGGATAGCTTGGATACCAGACCCCCAATCTCTAAAATACCTATTGTTTGTTTATTTATTTTACCAGGGGGATACATACTGCCCTAAAAGGCGTTTTTCAATGTGCCCTGGGCTTCACATCAACTCAAAGTTCCAATAAAAGTAACTTTAAAAAGTTATGCAAAGTACTAAATGATACAAAACCAAAATAACATATACTGTACGTAAATAAAATCATACTACCTAATAAATAAAACAATGGTGTAACCTTAACATAATATAACATAGAACGTCCCCCACACGATAGATACTTCAGAGACTGGGGGTCTGGCATCCAGGCTAGTGGTGATCATGAGAAGTCAATGCGAAAGCCGCAAACAGTGAAAAGGTGGTCTTATGAAAAAGGGGGCACGCAGGGCCCCTCATAAACGTGTGTCCTTGCAGATGTTACATCTCAGCCCCACCAGTGGCGATCCCCCTCGGAGATCCTGGGTTTTTACTCCCTGCGTTCCGTTTCTCTGAGGGATCGAGGCTGCCCTCCTACGTGCCTGGGGGCAAGGACATGCCAGAAACACATGACATCAAGGCCTGGCTGAGCGCGCTACCCAACAGTGTCTCCGCAGGATACATCTCTGGAATATTTCTGGAGTTTCGGCTTCCAGGGTGGAACATTTTAAAGGGGATTCATGTAAGAGCAAAGGACACACACATTTTTTATACTCTTGAAGTAGATAATTTCAGGCGGGTCACTCGGACTAAGTCCACTCTTTCCTCCTGTCTTCCATGATATTTTCAAAGTCAAAATCAGAGTGTTTAACCTTCTCCCTGCTGCCTAACCCCATAACCAATACAATATTTGGTGCCTAACGGCTACCTTAGCAGACTGTATGTTAACATTTCTAGTTGTCCATGCCAGAAACACATGCCATCAAGGCCTGGCTGTGCGCGCTACCCCGCAGTGTCTCCGTGGGATACATCTCTGGAATATTTCTGGAGCTTCGGCTTCCAGGGTGGAACATTTTACTGGGGATTCATGTAAGAGCAAAGGACACTTTGTTTTTGTACTCTTAAAGCAGATAATTTCAATAGCTCCTGGGGTCACTCCTATCTTCCATGATATTTTCAAAGTCAAAATCAGTGCTTAACCTTCTCCCTGCGGCCTAACCCCATAACCAATACAATATTTGGTGCCTAACGGCTACCTTAGCAAACTGTAGGTTAACATTTCTAGTTGTCCATGCCAGAAACACATGCCATCAAGGCCTGGCTGAGCGCGCTACCCCGCAGTGTCTCCGTGGGATACATCTCTGGAATATTTCTGGAGCTGCGGCTTCCAGGGTGGAACATTTTACAGGGGATTCATGTAAGAGCAAAGGACATGTACACATACTCTTCAAGCAGATGCAGAATTTGCCATAATTTCATGCTGGACACCTGCTGTATTAAGTTTCTCTATTATCTTTCATGATAAGATGGTATTTTCAAAGTCCAAATCAGAGTGTTTAACCTTCTCCCTGCTGCCTAACCCCGTAACCAATACGAATCTGGTGGCTAACAGACACCTTAGCAGACTGACAGTTAAAGCATGTTGTTTCGAAGGCTTTTCATACTTTTCTCGTGGGACATGCCAGAAACACATGACATCAAGGCATGGCTGTGCGCGCTACCCCGCCGCGCCTCTGTGTGATACATCTCTGGAATATTTCTGGAGCTTCGGCTTCCGTGGTGGAACATTTTATGGGGGAGGGGGGCTGGAGGATGGAGGCAGATTTGTGTCGGATCAAAGGAAACGCAATCTCCAAGCAGATGTAGGGTACAGATCAGTGTTTAAAGGCACCTGTTGTAGAATCGGAGATCAGTGTTTAAAGGCACCTGTTGTAGAATCGGAATGATCAGAAAGTCAATGTTTGGTCATTTTCACCTTTGTTTTGTTTTTGATGTCATTTTTTTGTTAGTTTCTTTGTGGACAGTATAACTCTAGAGGTCGTGGATGGATCCGTATCACATTTGGTATGGGGATAGGTGTCGGCAAAATAAAGGACAATTTTGATTATGGACCTCCTAGCAGCTTTCTGTTGTACTGCAGCAAATCTTCCGATTGTCATATTTTGTGTTCTAGACAGGCTATGGTCATGATTTTTCATTGGCAGATAGCACTTGGGCTTGTGGAAAAGTGGTGTTGGTTTGGGCCCCTTAGCAACTTTTTTAACTGCAGGGGCCAAATTTGTTTGACACTTTGATTGTTACTTAATAGAAAGAGACTAACTCAAGTTGGGGTTGACAGATAGTATGTAGAAAGCTTAACTATATGCTAATTAGGCAACTGAGGATCTATTATGCATAATTAATGAGGAAATTCTATTAACCCAATCCTATTCAAATTTCAACATGTGATGTATAACAAGAGAAGGACATAGGAAGATTAAGATTATGCAAATGAAGACGTCATTTGCATCATCTGACATACTATAATTCCATAGTGTTTTACAGTGATTACTCTAAAAGTTGAGACAGTTAGCTTCATGTTGTGCTTACCATACAGTTCACAACAGTTATACCGTATGACGTACCAGTCACAGCCTTTTCTTAAAAATACACACATTGCAACCCACTAACACACTTCCCTACATGTAATCCATATGGGATATCCAAAAGGACAAACTGTAAACCTGCGAGGGGGGACTTTATTTTACAACCATATCTACAGTAATCTTGATTATTTCAGGTTTGACTGTGCGTACATGTTGCGTATGGCTGTAAAATAAAGTGTCCAATTCCAAGTTTATAGGATATTCCCTACCAGGCCAGACTTGTGAAACAAGTATTGAAGTAACAAAGGCTTATTTTCTGACTGTTATCCCGGTGACAATACATTTACAGCAGTACGTCTTACTAGAACACAACTCAGTTCAAATAGACAAAAAGTACAATGCTCACTACTTTTTTTTAAACATTTTGCTGACAACACCCAAACTTTGAAAGAACTTCTGAACTGACTTTTGGTCCGAAGATGTTAAATTGTTAGTAACCCTACACATATACAGAGTGAAATATGTACTTACGTTTGGTCCCTATAGATGATGATGATAATGGTGATATTTAGGTCCACCAATAGTAAAAAAATAGGTGCACAGCTGCAATTTTGGATGCACATGTACTGTAAATGCAGCCAGTATTTCAAGCCCTGCATAGTAAATGGATTGACTAGTGGGGTAAGATTAGAAGTACACTTGGCTATTTGTACTTCCTTAGAAAGTCACTGCAATCATGCCAAAAATGTTTGAGCATTCACAAGTTCTCACAGCTGTATCTAGCAAAAGTAATATTTCAATTCAAGTCAGTTCAATTAAATGACTTCACAAAAAAATGAAATACATGTACATGTAGCTAGCTCCTTTATTTGGGAGCTAATAGAAATACCAGTTGCAACCTACAGTTTGTCTTGCAGCACAATAAATGTCCTGTTCTTCACACAAAAGTCTCTCAAAGACGACCAAATTTCAAGACATACATGTAAGCAAACTGTGGTATAAAAAAGCACTTGACAAAAATAAGAGAATCCGATCTTGAATCATTGATATGCTTTAGTCTATGACAACAGTACTTTATGATGGATAATAAATTGATTAATAGTCTTCATTTGTGCATCCCTAGCAGTCTCTTTCCTGGAATTTCCTTTTCTCTGAGGACAGAAGTGTGGTTTAGTAATGCAGCAGTGACATATGTTGTTCTTTCTCCTCAAGCAATGTACGTTCGTTCATAGAGGCCCTTGTAGTGCCAAGTGGCACATAGGGCAGCAAGTTCCCTTTCAGTTTTAGTAGCAAGGTACTAGTATATGTTTATAGGGAGGGGTTGCTAGCCCTTCCCATTTAACATGCACAAGGCACCTCCTCGAACACGGGACCCCCATTTTACGTCCCTTCCGAAAGACGGGTGCAGCCCCAACCAAAATGTCCTGACCCAGGATTGAACCGGGGTCTCCAAGTTACCAACTAATTGGAAACAGAAGCTCAACTGTGAGGCAGAGCCACAGGGATATCTACCCCTCTGAAGCAACAGTGCATGTCATACACAAAAGTGACGTCTTTAAGTCAAGCCGAATCCGGACTGTCACTTCCCATCACCTGGCGTCAACCTGCCGACGCCACCTGTGGCACTTACCTGCTTGTTAAGGCGACATAAACTTGCCCTGGAAAGGTTGCTAAACGATTGCTCACCTCTCCCTGACGCGTCTTGACATTTTGCGAGAGTACGAACGCACCGAGGGAGGCAGCAATTCTCCTGCATTACACCTACTGGATGTGATCGCAATCAATACAATTAAACAGCAGAGGAAGAAGTCTCAGGCAAAGTCTTGTCAGAAGTTGTGCGAAGACGAAACTGTCCCAAGGGCGCGCAAATTGCCTGCTGAATAGAAATCACGAGTTAGTGATGTAAGGAAGGCCTAGGAAAAAAATTTAAAAGTTACCCGACCAACCCTAATAAAACCTGCCAACCCTGGCCTTGGTCGGCTGCTGGCAAGGAACATAAAATTTGTGATCCTACATCTGAGTGATGAAATTCAGAACAGACTTCCTGTATTCCACACTCTGTTAACGGATTAGAGCTTTGATCAGTTGATGTAAGAAGTAAACACTGTACTTCTTTGTTCAGTTTATCAATCTAGTCGTGCTTGTTGGTTTGCTTGGCTGTATATCTGTATAATCACAGTCAAGATGAAAATTAAGATTATGATGTTGAAAATGCAAGCGCTCGATGCATTTCAGTTTTACATTGCTGGACTGTATTTGTTGGCAGCTGAAAAAAAGTAAAAAATAAAAAATAAGAGAGACCCTTCAATTTTTTCAGGACCGTAACCAGAAACACAGCATATTTTTTGCTCGGCCTAAACGAGATTCTCATGTCACAGTTCCGTACCTGCGCGACTTACGTAGCTGCGGTGGTCCATAAAGTCAGACTTATTTTTGTACCTTCTTACCGCCCCCTATTTTTCTCAGGACCGTAACAGGAAACACAACATTTCTTTGGCTTCGCCTAACAAGGATGTGAATGTAACAGTTCCGTACCTGCGCTCCCGCAGACGTAGCTGCGGCGGTCCATAAAGTCAGACTTATTTTTGTTCCTTCTTACCGCCCCCTATTTTTCTCAGGACCGTAACCGAAAACACAACATTTCTTTGGATGTGAATGTGACAGTTCCGTACCTGCACTCCCGCAGACGTAGTTGCGGTGGTCCATAAAGTCGGACAGCGTGGCCAGCGTCGTTCCACACGTGTCGCAGCGGTAGATTTGTCGCGTCCCCTCCTCCAGGCTTCCCGGGCTCCCTTCCTCGGACGGCTGATGCGGGGAGTTCTCTTGCACCTCTGTGCCCTTGTCTGCCATGTTGTTGGAAAGGCCTTCCTCCAACTCCCCGCTGCCTTCTGGGGGAAGTAAATAGATCTACCGGTATTCATCTTGTTGTTAAATTACAAGACAAAACTTTTGCTCTGATTAAAACCCTGGGAGGCTTCGCGGGCGCCTAACGGGACGTTCCACGGAGATTTGCGGGGGGAATTAAGATGGATGTGACCACGATTCTGCAACAAATGAGCTTCAATGAGGTTTCGCTTACAAGTTCAAGGTAGAACACTAATTGGCTGAAATGTTACAAGGTGCAAAGGAGTGGTTGAAAGGCCATTACAATGTCTGCTTGGCTTCTAGCAAAGCTCTCCTGTGAATCATCATACAACCCTTGCCACGGCAACTACAGATACGGTAAAAGGGAAAATGTTTGCGGTGGTTTAAAGTTCGCGATTTTCGCTGTAATCTCCTCGCTGAAAACTTTTTTCTGTTCTGTCTTCTGCCCACCTACCTCCTTGTTTAAATCACAAACTTAAAACCGCCCTAAACACTCCAGTTCCTCCCTACCGCAAAAATAAATCCCAAGCAACATTTCACCTTTTATAGCAACTTCTTCATCAAAATATCTGCCCACCTGCTATCTCTGTATTAGCTTAAGACTGCAGACAAGCAGATAATAAAATAAATTTGCTGTTACTTGCCTATACCCGATTGAAGATATAAGGAGAATTAGGAGGTACACTTTATCAGCACAACCAGCTCGGGGTTCTAACTGCTGCATTTTAGCGTATCGTATCTTCAAGCTATTATTTGCAACCAACACGCTAAATTGAGGACCTTTAGGCTTATTTTCAAGTAGCATAATGGTGCTTTGCTAGTAGCTACATGTATTTGTGTAAAGTAGTATCTACTTGTAAATGATGTCAGATCAAATGTGAAAAATGTTGATATGACCTCCAAACTGACAAAAAATCCCTCTAATGACTTGTGGTCTAGAAAGAATTGAGTCCCCTTAGGCCACATCAATTCAATTTCTTGGTTAACCATTTTTTTTTAAATTTTAGTATGAGGAAATCATTAAAACAGAAAGCTGTGGTCTGGTGAAAACTTGCACCTGACCATGTTCACTCCCTGAAACTGTCCGCACCAAAGTACAAACTTTCCTCTGAGATTCTGTTTTCATGTTGATTTTCCAATCTAGCATTTTTTTCAAAAATTCCGTTAACCAAGAAATCAAATTGGTGTGGCCTTATGGGTACCCTTAAAAAGTTAGAATGACAACTTAAACTTTACATTTCCAAAATCTCCTCACTATGGAAGGACCAAGACACAACCAACCACCCCTTCCACTTCCATGGCACCCCCATCCCCCACCCAGAAGGCTAAAACAAAATCCAGGCTAAACCACCCCCCCTTTCCACAAGAGCTAGGGGATTTTCCCTGGCACAATGAACCTGTAAATACTGCTGTACATAGCGTCTGTCTTCTCTGCCACGACCAGTTGAAGATTAGCTCTTCAGTGAGCTGGAACTGGATCAAGATCACTTTCCTTTCCTTTTCCTATCCCCTCGCTCACTTTGCTGACTCCAAAATCCTGGCTAGAACCCTGCAGCATTTATAACTCAGGGCTCGAAATTCATATTTGGGAATAGGTGCACTGGTGCACCCAACTCAAAAAATTGGGTGCACAGAAAGAATTTTGGGTGCACCAGATAAAATAAAGTTGAATGTTCTTCAGAACATAATTACAAAGTTTAACGCTGCTGCCTTTCTTAAGAACTTCAATCTGTAATTCTATCATCATCATCATCATCGTAATTCTATAGCTAACTTCAAAATTTCATGCTGTCTTTTATACTTACATTTCAAGCATATTCTGTATACTAGTGTACAATAGTACCTTAACCCTATAGGCTACAAAAATATATAGGTGCACCAGTGCACCCAGAGTCAAAAATTAGGTGCACAGCTCCAATTTTGGGTGCACTGGGTGCACATGCACCCGCTATTTCGAGCCCTGTAACTCAATGGGTACACTAAAACAAGATCCCGGCTAGAAACCCTGCAGCACATTTATAACTCCATGGGAAGTTGGTAACCTGGAAAACGTGAGAGCCACCAAGGGAGACGCTGCCCATTCCTTGCCTATCAAACACAGATAACACGGAAAATAACTCAGATATGGGAAAAGCTCACAATCCCCTGCTCCAGGCTTGGGCTCGTTTTTCGTTATGAACCAATTTGGTGGGAACGGTTGATTGGGAGTGCGAATGGCTACGGGTCACCCCCAGACTTCCTGCTCATGGCACTCGTTACAAGAAAGCCAGCTTAGCAAAAAACAAGACTGGTCCACTGGAACACTTTTGGAGGGGGGTTGGTACTTTTCTTGCACTTTCATGCACCATGGCGTTCAGTAGTACCTTGGTTGGCCAGACCATTGTTGTTGTTGTTGTTGACACAATCTCTCTCATCCTCCTTCACATCCTCTTCTTCTCCCTCTGCACCACTTGCCAGGGCATTCTCTAACTCGCCTACAGGGGCGAAAATGAAACAAAACACCAAGATAAAAATCAAGAAAATTATGAAATGGAAGAGAATACAATATGAAAATGGTAGTTAAAAAAGAAATACATCACAAGTTACATGAACATATGTACCTGTACCAAAGTAATGTAAACCAACTAACAACACATCTACAATCTAAATACAATAGGTTGTTCACAATCAGTGTATAATCATGGTATTCGACAAGATCAAAGCCATATGATCAAGTAGACTTTTCTGTAAACATTTGCATAGAAATTATCATAATGAACATGGTTGATTGATTGATTAAATATGTTAAATGATTGATTGATTGATTGATTGATTGATTGATTGATAACTGGAGTAATGAAGCAAGATTTTGTTACTTGACATTTATACTGATGATGTAACCAGCTATCAGTTGTTGCACAAGTGTCATTGGAAGTGTCTCATGATGCAAAAAAATGCTGATTTTAATATCAATTGCAAACATTATTGGAAATTCTGAAACTTTGTTTTTCCTCATCATACTGATAATGGCATTAAGAGACAATGCCACACCCACACCTTAATAATTTCACAGGTACAGGTAAAGTGTACCTGTATACAGCCCTATTTCTGAGGTACCCACCAGGTAAATTTTGACAGATATCATACACTGAAACAAAAAGAGAGTGAAACTTTTAAAAGGCATCTTTGCATCTCCCCAACTTGCCCAAGTATAATTTTTCAAGGAGTACACATACATATCATTTACAATTAGAGGCATTGTCAAAATCGCTTTTTCTACAATGTATAACTTTCAGCCAACGTCTTTTGACTGTCTTATGTGGGGAAACAAGTTCATGCATTTCATTTTCACTTCCTTTCATTGCTAGTATGTTCATGTAAATTCCTGACAAAATGTTCTGATCAATTTCAACGACCACACATGACCTTGACTCTTCACAAAATCATCTTTCCTACTGATAAAACAGAATTCTACTACATTTGCTTTCAAAGCTTGTATGTGTTTTGTTTTGTTTTGATGTGTTTTCATTAGTTTGAGTTTGAGTAAGTACTGTAAACATGATACTGAGTATGTCACCACACCCAACGGGGGAATCGGGGAGAGGGGTGCGTCAAATTAGCCCTTCCAGGTGGGACCGGAGTGACTAGAGCTAAAAAAGGATGTACACCAGACTATTTAAAAATCACTACCATTGTATTTTTTTTGGCAGTTCATTTTAGTGACGCTGAAGAAGAGTGATGGATGTCACTCAAAACGTACAGACTTAAGTCTTCAAATTCTATCCAATTGTAGAGTTTGAATTGTCTTTATATATTGTTAACCAGGATGTCTAACCTTCATAAACGCACACCAGACTATGGAAGATTGACGAAAATTGGTTTCTCTGACCTTTTTTCACATATGTAACAAGAAAATGTTCTGACTTCACTGTATTCTTAATTATCATTTTTACAGGAATGCATCTATTTATGAGTATTTCTAACTTCATTCGTGAGCTACTTTACAGCCCCAACAGCCTCACAGGCATTGTGCATAATTGCAAGATGAATGCTCCTCGTCGGCACTACCGAAGACATTAAATCTTCATTTGACGAAAGTGAACCAAAACTCTGCAGACTAAAGGAAAAGCCTCCTGTGTCATTGATGCAAAGCTGTGTCTTGGGGTGGGATTTGTCTTCTCCATTTTCTTGTTAAAAGTTTCGCGAGTGAGGAATTAGCGGCAGGCAGTTAGACCTGTTTGATACATTGGGGGAAAACGATCTCGATGCAAGGTACAGCAAGGTTTTGGCACGCTTTCAAGGATCTTCACTGTGGTATTAAAACATCATATCATGAGAGTATTATCATGCAGAGGGTCAGGGTTAAATGACAATGACAAGTATTACCTAAGCAATTTGCCTTTACAAAGGTTGGGAAGGAGGAATTGTTGTTGCAGCTATTTATAGACCAAGCAAGGTTGTATCCAGCTTTAAATTTCATTCCATCCCACTCATTATTTGGGATGGAATAAAGCCATTCTAGGCATACGTTTTCATCCATTTCATGAAGTTAAGATCTTTTGGACGGAATGGGTGACATTTTTGTGCTTCCCAACAAGTAAATCTCCGTCCTGTGACGGAGGGACGGGTCCTGGAGACAGCCCCGAGACAGAGATGACGTCAGGTTGGTCTCCACCAGACTAACTACGCCGGCTATAGGGAGAATATTTGCCAGGGAAGTTTGGCCACCGTAGGGTTTCATTTGCAGGCTCCGAGGGGGAAATTGTTAACCTTACCGCGGACTGACTCTACTGACCAATCATTCCTTTTTTTTCCCCGAATCTTACGATAACTTATCCCCATAGAAAAGCCTGGTGGAGGCTACATCAGTTATCCTAGCTATATAATTTATAAATGAATGAATGACAGACCTTTATTGTAGTTTTGTACGTTTCTGCTCTGACAAGCCAAGTACAGGTCATGGTGATAAAGCAGTGGAATAATTACAGTGATGTTAAAAACATGATATTCTACTACATCTAAAGACTAATTAATACTGTTATGTATAGGTTCAATTCCTTCTCGCTTCTTAAGACAGCCATAGGGTATTATGATAGGATACATAGGGTGCCACACCGCTGGAGCGGTGGCCTCCGCGGCGTATCGATATCATACACAGGAACGTCATGTTCCCGCTTTGTCCCTCCTTGACACGACAAAACGCAGTTAATCGTCTGGGCCGGGCTCCTGGCCCGCGCCTCGATGGGGGCGACGCCGTTTCTCCTGCGAAAGCACCGACCTTTATTGTTTATTTATACCTCAATTAGAGATTCAATACAGTGGGATCGCATTCGGAGGCCTTCTCGCGTTCCCAGCGGGCACAAAAAGCAAAGGATGTGATTTCCCTGGTGGACCACAAATGCAAATGTAATAAAAGAAACCGCAATCAATCGGCAGGAGGATAGGCCTTGCCGGGATAAAACGAGGAAAGATGGGAGCACGAAGGCATCCTAATTTCTGAGCTGCATGCCGGCGGTTCTTTCAACACACTATTCACCTGTTAAATGTGGGATGAGACTGTCCTTCAACAGGACTTAAAATCTTCATTCAAAATTGCCATGTATCACTAGACAAAATTATCTGGAAATATTGTGGCTGTTGTCTTTTCCTCACAAAATTCAAATCTTTCTCCTCTTTTGAAGTTGCGATCAAACAGCCATTTGTTACTCTTAATAAGAGCCTTATGTTAACAAATGGAACTAATTTTTACAATAGTAACTCCAGCTACTTTGGTAGAGAAGAATTCTTAAAATGCAAGTGTTAGGAACATTTGTGAAATACGTTGGCACAGTCTGCATACTATCATACAGAGGCAAACCAAACCTAATTTTTTTATCTTAAAAATAACTCGAATACTAGTATTAGCAAGACTGCCAAGAGACATGAGAGATGTCAAATTTCAAATTTGTAAATGACAACCCAAAATTTATTTTCGGAAAGCGACCTTCCATCAAATATCGGCTAGAAATGTCAAATTTTAAAGATTTGCGAGAGATGACCCAAAATTTCTGTCAGCAAAGCGGATATTGGTTGGAGCAAGTTAACCTCCTTGGTTGGAAATGTCAAATTCTAAAGATTTGTGAGATGATGGCCAGTCAGGTGGTGCGAGGGAAAACCCCCATCGTGACCCCACTTTCACACCCGGTAGACCGCAGTCTAATGCTGCTGGCTGTAGGCAAAGAACGTTCCAGCGGTTACTGGTACAGAAACCCAGCCTTGCCTGCACTGTTGCTATCCCTTTTGATCAGACTGTTGTGCAGTAGTTTGGAGAGTGGAAGTCGGCGCTGAAAAGTGAAAGTTGGGTTAGAGAAGGGACGCGGATGTCTCGCCGTGGGAGGGATCTGTTGTGTAGAAATGGACGACATGTTGATGAAACCGAGACACACGCACACACCCGCCCTCCCGCTCCCCCAATCCGAAAAGCCCGCTACTTTCCCAACCTCACAGCCTACAGGTTGGGCGGCTGACAAAGAACGGTAGTGCGCAGCGCTAGACTCACGTTTCAGGGCTCGCGGACGGGCCTGCTTGCGGCGCGACATCGCTGGAGAACCGGGCTGTAGAGAGCTCAGGGCCCCGCGCTCCGGCGGATGCGGGCGGCTGGAAAATATCCAGGGCGCGCGCTGCTTGGGGAAATGTCCAGCGCACTGGTATGGACCGCGTCAGAGCTCCAAATCCCGCCGGAACCCCCAAGCGAGCTCGCAACGGGCCCCTTGGGAGCGACAGGGCTGCGCGTGCTGGCGCCTTGCTGCTGGAGCTGGGAGCACGGCGGGCCGCGCTCTCGCGGGGCGGCGGCGCGGAGGAGCGTGATTGGGAGGCAGGATGGGCCGCGCCCCGCGGTCGGTCCCTGCCACCCGGCAGGGGTTCCGGTGGCCCGGTCCCAGCGGGAAGGGAGCCCGGAAATGAAAGCGCAGCTGGAGCCCTGCACGGCCGCCATGTCGGGCCCGGGACGCCAGGCGAACAGAGGTGGCGCTCATGCAGAGAACAGGGCCGGGAACTTGGCCCGGGAATAGGAATTATCGATTTTCTTCCTTCCTGGAAGATACCACGGCCGTCTTAGGGATGGAAAGCGATAAAATTGCTATTAAAGTGGCGGGGAGCGACCGTTTGTTGTTCAAAAGCTCGATAATCGTGGCGGACTTGTTCGACGTGATCCCGACATCGCTCTCGGTATGACGTTGTCGACGTCACGCGCTCTAACTACTTCCCACTGAGTTGTCTTTGGGTACTCTCCAAGCAGAGGTTAGGCTCCCGCTTGTTTTTGACGTCATTTTAGGCGTTCTTGTCGGGCTTCCTATTTTGTCAAGTTTTCTTTTTCGAACAAAAATCTTTTTAAAAAACAAGCTGCAACCTACCTCTGCTTGGAGATCCCCTTGGAGAGTAGTCTTCGTGTCGTTACCAGGATCCAAGCCATCCAACAGTCCGGAAAACAAAGGCGCCATTTGAAGCTTTAAACGGCTGAGCCGCGAAATCTCCGGAGCCGCTCATGACCGTCCTTCTTCGTCAGTTTAATAGTTGATGAAACGGCTCGAGGCAAAAGTCAAGCCGGCCACGATTTGCGCAAATTCCGCATGCTGCGCCACACCTCAACAACATAGCCTCTACCAAGCCCCGCTGATGACTGGGAAAATAGTAGAAATTATCCAACAGAGTGGATTGTATGTAGCCTGGATGCCAGACCCCCAAACTCTGAAATATCTATCGTGTGAAAGATATTTTAGAGTTTGGGGGTCTGGCATCCAGGCTAGATTGTATGCTAAGGCAGTCGGCTACGGAAAGAGGGTCCAATCTCCTATCCTAACGGAGCCTGCAAGTGAAATCCTGGCAAATATTCTCCCTATAGCCTGCGTAGTTAGTCTTCAAGAGAAACCCTGGCAAATATTCTCCCTATAGCCGGCGTAGTTAGTCTGGTAGAGACTACCAACAACGTGTCGACGACTTTATGTTCCACTAAATCGCCAAGCAGATGTTGTCGGTTCAAAATCGTAATGTTTTCTGACTGGCTGGGCTCCTCTACTGGAGATAAGATTCCACGGGCGTTGACGAAACAATATTCACCAGGGTTTTCTACGGATATTTCCAATGCTAGGGTCACATTTCCATACCGGGGCCCGGTCGGGGTGTTTGTGGGAACGAAAGCTAAAAGTGTATGCAGTCAAACCTGGTTGGGCAACCACCTGGCACAGACAAACACATCCAGTCACAAGCCACATTAAAAGATCTTAAAACAGCCCGTCCGTTTTTACATAGTTAACCCCACCCTTAGTCTCTACCAGACTAACTACGCCAGGGTTTCCGACTTGCAGGCTCCTAAACGGGCGAAATGTGATCTTCACTGTGGACTGACTCTACTGGCTAATTACTAGTATTCCTTTTTCTGCCGAATTCTACGATTCATATGCCCGTAAGAGGGCCTGGTGGAGGCTACCAACCCTTAGCCTGAGTGCCAGCCTTTTTAGCTTCCGTACGCTACCCAAGCTCCGCTCCTCGCCAGCAGCGGAGCTTGGGTAGCGCAGCGGAGCTAGGGTAGCGGACGGAAGCTAAAAAGGCTGGTACTCAGGCTAACCAACCCTGTCCTCAGCAACCACCTGTCCCGAGCAACCCTTTTCCTCAGTCCCTTGAGCGGTTGCTGAATCCAGGTTGACTCACTGTACTGCAAGAATTCAACAAAGGATATTTTTGTTACGTTTTGTGGTGTTTTATATCATACCTTTCGTGCCCGTGAACTGCCCGGCCGGGCCCCGGTTTGGAAATGAGACCCTGGCATAAAGCACCACATACTAACCGAAGTCGAAGTTCATTCAATTCTTAAGCTAGCCACCATCTAAACATTTTTCCAGCTATCGTCGCAGTTTTCATCATTACCAAGATCGGGTAAGTGTCGTGCGACTGTTATTATATCATGTGTGAACATTGTATGAGCGCATGTGAGTGGTAGCCCATATTTCAACGGCTCAGTAATGCTAAGGTCACATTTCCAAACCGGGGCCCGGCCGGCCTGTCGACGGGAACGAAAACTTAAAGTGTATGTCAAGAAATATACACAAATTCTGGTAATAATAAATGTCTCTTTTTTCTTACATTTTTGTGTGTGTTTTTGTTGTCTTCTATATTGTGGTTCGAGTGGCACAAGATTTTCGTTCCCGCAAGCTGCCCGGCCGGGCCCCCGGGTTTGAAATTAATGTGACCATATCATAACAAGTTGTTGTGCGACACAAACTCTACGATCTCACCTAAAATACAATTTGAGATACTAGTAGCTAGCAGCATCACTTTTCACACTTCACTTTCTTTTCACGGACATGTTTACTTATGTTATGTTGATAGTTTGTCGCCCCTTGGTTGATGCAAGGACATTATATAGGAGTGTAAGCAAGGAGGCTAACCTCCTTGGTATGGTGTAAGTCACATGTTGCAAACGACGTGTTTTCATCCATATTTCAAGATTTTTGCATGACACTGATTCAACTTGGCCACTTCACTGAAAAACAAAAGTATTTTCCTTCACTTGTTACTGGACTGTAACTCCTAGTAGCGTTTTACCAAGTATTAAATTTAAACAACTGAAGGCAAACGTTTATGGGGCTTTCACTCAAGTGAGCATCATCCTTCATGGTTAAACTTGACTTTTCATGCAGGCGTTGGTGGTGTAATGGTCAGCATTGTTGCCTTCCAAGCAGTAGATCCGGGTTCGATTCCCGGCCAACGCAGCATTATAATTTTGCTCTTTATTATCTTCGCCATGAAGGTTATGTGCTGGGCGCTGTCTGTGTGTGTGTGTGTGTCTATCTGTCTATCTGTTTGTTTCTGGACAACAATATCAAAATCGTAAGCTAGATACCGTGGATTACAACCCATTGCCATTGCGGCCTGTACAAGTCAATGAGACTTTTTATTTCTTCTTCATGCAAAAAATCGACAACGCAGCATTTACAACTAGTGCTGCGTACCTAAACCCCGGACCTGGTCCGGACTGGACCTAACGTTTAGGTTCAAGTCCAAAAAAACCTTAACGCCTGGAAACAAGTCCGGACTCGAAACAAAAAATCTCTCGCTTATGACCTGATTACGCCTTACGGAAAAAGGGCATGCAGGCCCTCATGTATAGTCATAATCCCTTTTTGTCTTAAGCCATCATAAACCTTCCTTTGATCGTGAAATTTGCAATGAAAAAAAATATGAAAATATTGCTGTTTTTGTGTTTTATAATTGAACTTTTGTGTTTACTACTGACTGTATATAATTTCGCATACATAGCTTTCAAATGATGTCAGATATATGCCAATTTTTGTAACAGGACAAAAATATTTTTGCACAAATACGCCATTGGTTCAGGTCCGGACTTTCAAGTCCGGACCTGAACCTAAACCTCTGGACTCGAGTCCGAACCTAAACCTAAACTCGGGTTTAGGTACGCACCACTATTCACAACGCTAACATAGCCCAGCGTTTTAGACTGCGAAGACGGGTTATGTCGGGACGGGGCGACAAGGGTTGATGTATGAGAAGACATCGACGCAGTTTTAATTGCCTGAAAAGTCAGACCGTCTGGCTCGTCCTCACCTTCCGTCTGTCATCGTCAAGATTTGATTGTCCTTTTAATGGGGCGACTTTGTTATTGATTTTTGGACCATCTATGGTCTGTTCTTAGTCTCTACGTATATACCTAGCCTCCACCAGGCACATTCTACGGGTGAATGGATCGTAGAATTCGGCGGAAAAAGGTAGCCTCCGATGCAGACTCCTCCCGGCTGTTTTCTTTTGCAAGTTACTGTTTTTACATTGCCGGGCCAGGAATAAGAAGAAAAAATGTAATAGTATAAATACAGTAACTTGCAAAAGAAAACAGCCGGGAGGAGTCTGCATCGGAGGCTAAGAAAAAGGAATGATTAGCCAGTAGAGTCAGCACATGATGAAGATCAAATTTCGCCCGCGTAACGGAGCCTGCAAAGGAAACCTGTAATACAATAATATTGTAATAAAAATGTTAGTCCGGACTAGTCTCTACCAGACTGACTACGCCGGCTACAGAGAGAATATTTGCCAGGGAAGTTTGGACACCATAGGGTTTCATTTGCAGGAAGGGGAATATTAACCCTTACCATCTTACCATGAACTGCCAATTATTCAGCTCTAATTATTCATTTTTGGGGGCCGAATTCTACGATCCATACCCCCGCAGGAAAGCCTGGTGGAGGTTAGTCTGTCCTAGGAACCCAGTCTTGTTATCTTTAGTACGTGGCGTCGCGTAACGGTTGGGGTGTTGGACCCAGAACCCAGAGGTCCTAGGTTCGAATCCCTTGACATGCCACCGATGTTGTTCCATTGGGAAAGGTACATGCACTTAACACGGCTTTTCTCACTCCACCCGGGTGTAAAAACGGGTACCTGACCTTTGGAGAGGTGGATGGAGAGGGATAGATTTCACCTTCCACTACTGTGCCCTAGAAACAACACACGGCCCCCACGCACTCAAAAATAGTCTATGGGACTGACGTAGTATTTAGTAATATAGAAGTTAAACTAAGAAAAATACGGTTCATTTTGTCAAGCGTCGAGAAAACCCATTTTTCTGACTAGATCAACAAGTTATCTAGCCAGTCGTACTACTATCTATAACCCATGAGAAAGGCATGGAGGAGGCTCCACTTTCTCTCCACTGAGGAGAGGTTGTTTGAGGCCAGTGAAGCAAAACTGCAGCAGCGACATCTTGCGGTTTAGCAACCGAGTATACATGTATACAATACGTACAATCGTCAAACATGTAAGATCATGTAAATGCTCAGTGTACAAAAGGGAAAAACATCAGATTATCCATATGTATGATGATGAGACTGACGACAGTCACGGAAAACAGTTGATCACATTAAGTCTGGACTTAGCTGACGGCCCTGATGGGTAGACTGGTGTAATCACGGTAAAAGCTGACCAGACCAACATGACTTAATCGAATCAAACCCAGCCGAGTTGGGCAAAGCAATTAAATCACTACTGGAACAGAGAAGAGCAATTAGATCAGTATCTATAGGCTGTGGCGACACAACTACATGTGGTATGAAAATGCACAACAGCGTGCTACGCCGGACGCCCAAGAGGACCACAACTGAACACACCAAGGCAAACAAACAAACAAACAAGCAAACATACAGACAAACAAACTGGTTGTAAATAGATATTTACCTCCGTGAAAGCCCGGCGTACCCGCTGTCTCTGGTACCACGATTCCCTCGTCTTGCAACTTGTCTAAGATGGTGGGTATCACCTTGAGCGCCCCGCCTGGATACACGTAGTTTACAGTCCCGGTGCACGTTCTCTCGTGTTCCTTGAGGTGACCGACGCGTGCGAACTTCTTGCCACACTTGGAACAGGACCAGGACCTTGCGTATTTCTTGAAATCTGTGATGTAGCTGAAATGGGTTTGATAAAGGTTCAGGTACATGGTGTCCTCGTACCTTGGCAGAGGGCATCTGACGAGCTCCGCAAAGCAATTAATATACATGTACTCTTCGTCGTTTGCCTGAAGAGAGTTTTGTTCACTCTTACAAGACTTAGAGTACACGTAAATGTTGAGTCGAAACAGTCTTTCCAATTCGTCCAGCATACCTGACGCCGCCCCCTTAAATGCCTTTCGTGTCTTCCCAGTGAACGACAGATACTGCCACAGCCAGCAGGGATTTTGTGGTCTTCTCGAGTCGTGTTTTGCTTTCCCCTTTGTGCAAGGCGAGACAGTGAAAAGCACAGGTTGTCCACGTAGGGACCATTGGGTCCGCCTTGCAGGGCGATAATGGCCTTGATGTTGACGATATAGTCGGGTAAAAAACCGGAAGCGCTTGTTGGATGTTCTGTCAACTTGCTGACGTAGAATGTGGCGTTTGTAATCTTGCAGACGATATATCTAGAATCGGGTCTCTGTTGTCTTGCGTGTTCCAGAATGTCGACCGTTTCCAACTTGTTGATTCCGTTTTCGTTTTCCACTAATATGGGCTCCTCTAGAAAGCAGTGATTGTCCATACTCGGGTAGTAATATCTCAGCTCCCCTGTTTCGTTGTTTCTCAGAATGAAACCAAATGACACGTTTATTTTGAAGGCTGTTTGTTGTTCCCGGAAGATGCCCCACACTTCAGCTGTCAGCTCGTCTATGATGCTGGAGTTCAGTCGAAAATTGTAGGTGCTGTGAACTTTGTTTTCTCGAGAAGTGGATGCGTATGTCTGACCATTTCTGGGTGTACATTTCGACCAATGCTGGGTCCTCCTGCGATGCCCACGGTCGTCGGGTACGATCGTTGGATCTTCTCGTAGACACGGTGATATGCTGTTGTCCGGGTGAGACGTCAAACCGTGCTTTCTTAGTCGACTTTTGGTTTCCCTCGTTATGTGGTGGTGGCGGTCTCTTTAAACTCTGCGATGATGCTCGCTCTTGCGCTGTGTCAGTTTCTTCATTGTGTGGTCTCGTTCTACTTTGCGACGTGGTAGGCTCTTCGTTTTTGCGTGGTTGTACCCTATGAACAGTCTTCATCTACCAATGGGAGTCGTTTGCCGCATTTTACACCGAGTTTACCTCTTCCTCCGAAACAAACAACGATCCGAACTTGTTTGAATTGTCAGTGACGCTCTCTCTCTGCAAAGACAATTTCCGTCTTACGATGTAATGTCGTTTGCTGTATTTGCACACCTGAATCAAGTTTTCCTCCCTTGAAACAAACAAAGGACGATCCGAACTTGTTTGAATTGCCAGTGACGCTCTCTCTCTCCAAAGACAATTTCCGTCTTACGATGTGGTGTAATTTGCTGTATTTACACACCTGACTGTCCATCACAATTGGTTAGCAGTTCGACCAATGAGAGAGTGACTACATGTCCGTCAAATATTTGCATTTTTATGTCTTAATTTTGCATTTCTACGGGTTGACGGTTGGCGGCTATGGTATCTACAGTATTTACAGTAGGAGCGTGAAACTAAAAGATCACCATATGTAGATTATTTTTGTGCCATTTTTGCACACTTTTGATAAGAAATCTGAGCGCAAATGTGGTTAACAGTGGCATTAAATGTCAATTTCATAAGGATTACAGCAACTAGAAAATTTCCAGTTTTCAAGTCTCATAAAATGCTCTGGATGCCTTTAAACAAGGGTGTGGTTTTCCTTTCCTCAATAAGCCCATTCGTAGATTCGAGTACGCGTGTGCAGTGTCAAAGGTGAAGGCCCCTGGGACGTTAACAAAACCCGCCTGGACATTGTTTATATGCAAATCGAGACAATGTCGAGACGTAGACGAGAACTATTTAGAAGCCAGGGGCCTTCACCTTTGACACTGCACATGCGTACTCGGATCTACGAAAGGGCTTTAATATAGGAGCGATCGCTGTTTTTGTTTACATCCGGGGTATCACCTGCCAGGACGTCAACAGATCAGATTACCAGTTAATATTCAAATTAGCAGATCGAATCATTGACTAATATGTAAATTCATATTTTGTCTACCACCTGCTTTTTGCCTGACAGTGTGTCACCGTGACATCATCGCTCGTTTAGCTCTTTTCTGAACAACCCACAGCCCCTACACCCCGACCAATCGAATCACGTGAATCGCATTGAAACTCAGATTCGTATCAGCCATTTCCCTAGCCTCCGTTGCAGTCCTTTTCCCCGCGGCGTTTTTTCTTTTTCAATTTTTTTGGGGGGGGGGGGGGGGGCGCCGCGTATCTGCTTGGGATCTCGTATCCGCCGTGCCCCTGTGTCCGCTATAGACCCTGTATCTGATACAGGGTCTATAGCGGACACAGGGGCACGGCGGATACGAGATCCCAAGCAGATACGCGGCGCCCCCCCCCCCCCCCAAAAAAAAAATTGAAAAAAAAAAACGCCGCGGGGAAAAGGACTGCAACGGAGGCTACATTTCCCGACAAATCGCTTTCTAACTTGCGTTAACGACTACATCTGACCAAACAAACTCGCCAGTGAGATGGTGGAAGGTGTCAGCTTCCAAAAGACGTTTTCAGATTGACAATTTTGACACTTTGGAAGTGATTGAATCCGCCTGCAATTTAACTTCTAGTTTCTACTACTTTTCTCTAAACGTTAAATCGCGGGCGGATTCAATTACATCCAAAGTGCCAAAATTGTCAATCTGAAAACGTCTTTTGGAAGCTGACACCTTCCACCATCTCACTGGCGAGTTTGTTTGGTCAGATGTAGTCGTTAACGCAAGTTAGAAAGCGATTTGTCGCGAAATGGCTGATACGAATCTGAGTTTCAATGCGATTCACGTGATTCGATTGGTCGGGGTGCCCTACGGCCTCAAGAAACCTACAGGACCTTTAATAATCAACCTTGCCTTCACCTCATCTGACCTGACCATCGAGTGAAACGTCATTTTTAATCTGCTAACAACTGTCGTTAAAGAACTGGTCGAGCAAGTTCGGGCGGCAATCTGAGGACGACAGGCAAAACGTTTCGCAGTCTAAAAAACCATGCAGCTGACAGGAAAGATCGCTCTAGTGACGGGCGCAGCCCGGGGTCTGGGGAAGGGGTGCGCCGAGGCCATCCTGGAGCGAGGAGCGAAGGTAAAAATTCAACGCAGATATTGAACGTAAAGTTTTGTGAAGTGTCGTCTCACCGCACGCCCAGTCAGAGTATGGCCTCGATCCCCGATCGTACCACGTTTGACCTTAGATTAACTGGTCGTAAAGAGTTTGTCCTTACATTACCCTGCTCTTGAAGAGTTTGTCCTTAGATTACCCTGGTCGTATTGATTAAGTCGTACCCTTTTTCTCTTACGACTTACTAGTAATTCGGAAAGCACACGCGAACTTGGGAACTTCCGGGGCCTGGTCACATTCATGGTAGGTCTTCGTACGATTTTGATGGCGTATGATTCTAAAGCTGGCTGTGACAAAAGCAAGAACCTTTGTCGTAAAAAGACAGCTGATTTCTGTATGACATATGCGCGACTATCCCAAGAATGCACTCAGTTTGCGGTTGTACGACAACCATGCGACTATTGTGACCAGGCCGAAACGTACGTACGACACTAGGAGGGCGTGATATATTTACTCTCCAAGCAGAGGTTGATAGAGAAGATTGTGACTTCATATGCCCCATTTTTTTGTTGACTGGGCCGGCGGACAGAAAACAGGGCATATGAGAAGAAGGTCACAATCTTGACGGCGGCGGCGGCGTACGTGGTCTCATGGCAGAGTGTCTGGCCCAGAACCCAGAGGTCCTGGTTTCGAATCCCATGACATGCCCCGTTGACGCTGTGCCCTTGGGAAACGCACTTTGCACAAATTCCCCCGCTGCTTATAAGGAGCGCCACACCTCGAGCACGTAAAAGAACCCACCACACTTGTCGAAAAGAGTAGGGATCTCCCTGGGTGAGTGGATCAAATGAATCTGTCCAGAAATGCAGGTTGTACTCTTCAGTACAAACCACTTGTGTTACGCCATGAGGCAGTTTACCGGGTATACAATACAAACAAACAAATAAATAAATAAACACATCTTCACAGCCAACCTCTGCTTGTAGAGTAGAGATATCTACAAAGCTTGATGATAATGAAAATGTCCATTGTGTGCCTCTTCACTTTTAATTTATATAATTATAGGTGGCGCTTTTGGATACGAATGAGTCGGTTGGACAAGAAACGGCGGCGGCCTTCACCCTGAAGTACGGGGCCGACATGTGCACGTTTATTCTGTGCGATGTGACGGATAAAGATCAACTGGAAGGTACAAACTATTCATTTTCATTTTAAGTCAAGGGTATGCCTTACGTATATACGTTAGAAGTTCGTTCGCCGTCGACGCGTCAGACCCATGCCAGTAGTGCCAAGTAGCACGTTTCCTAGCTGTTTCAGTAGCAGGATATAGTTTTACGGAGAGGAGGTGCTATCAGTTCCCCTTTAACGTGCTTGAGGCACCTTTCGAACAAGGAACCGCCATTTTACGTCCACTCCGAAAGAAGGTGCAGTCCCGGCCGAGTTATATTGACCCCGGGACTTGAACCGGGGTCTCCAAGTTACCGTAGGCAACGTATTGGAAACAGAAGCTCAACTGTGAGGCTGCTACCAAGTTGAAGCCTCTACTAACGTTATCATTATTGACTTCGCCAAGAAGTCTATGTTTTGATGCTTGTCTGTGTGTCTGTTAGTGAACAGAATAAGTCGAGAACGCCTGGATGGATTGTTGTCGCATTTGGTGTGTTGATGTGTATGTGGGAAATCTCAAGATGATTAGATTTTGGGCGAAGTCCTTTGCATAATTAACGAGAAAAGTGTAAAAATGTGTTATATTGTATGCTTGAGTATATGTTATGGCTGGGACGTGTGGCGGTGTTGTTTCGAGGGGTCAAGGATAAGTGGTAGGGCCCCGTCGTAGGGGTGGTAGTTGTCATGTGGGAGGCAGGAAACTTAATAGTTGCTGAGACAAATTGGCTTGTCACTCAAGGCAGTGGTATGAGCAAGGTAGCAGCATAGCAGATAGTGGTGTGGAATTGAGTGGAAGCAGACCAAAATTGGATATAGAGCCCATTCCGAGTCACCGCGAGGGTTTTATGATAATATTTGTAATCATTTTGAAACATTTCTAATAAAAGAATATCTGACTGACAATAGTTCTAAATTTTTCTAAAAGATCAAATACAAAAATATGAATTTATTCGAATTTAATTAGATAATTAAGAAATATTTTGAAAGTAACTGCACAAAAACCTCTTTATTTGTAATAATTTCTAAACATCTATGTGATTATTTAACTTTTAGAAATATTAACAAGAAATGGTAGAAAATGGTTAACAATGGTAGAATGGTGATTGCCCCCATAAAAGTAGGTGCTAATCTGGCCCTTCTGTCTGCCTTTGTACATCTTTAGACTTCACTGCAGGACACTGTTGGGTCCTTTGTGGAAAGCATTCTTCCCTAAACTTCGCAAGGATGTGTGAATTGCTTTCTTCCCAGCCCTCTGGCCTATTTATAGAGATGTTACAAATAATGGTAGAAAATGGTAAAAAATTGTAAATAATGGTAGAATGCTGTTACCATTATTTAGAAACCATTGTAAATATTATATTCTACATCATGAATATTTCTAAAGTTTTAGAAAACTTAAGAAATATTTAGAAACTTGAAATCACATTCAAAATATTTCAAAAGTATCAAATCTCTTACACAAATAATAACAATAACTTGAAAATAGTTCTAAATTATGACAATAACTCCCCTCGCGGTGACTTGGAATGGACTCTACACTGCCTTACGGAAGAACAATCAGTAGTCGTGTGTCACAGCATGGGGATAGGACGGTGTTCAGGGTAGGTGAGTTAACCATGTTATATAGGGAAGGAAGAGGTGATTTATTAGTATACGTCATACTGTATGGTGTACATGTAGTATGGATACGTATTGCTGAAGAAGTATTTGATGAAGGGTGGATGTAATATAAATAGATATCAACTATGCAAATGAAGACCTCATTTGCATAATTAATGAGAAAATACTATAACTCAAGGTGGGCTTAATGGATGGTCATGATTTTTGGTATGTAGATAGCTTACGTGATGCTTTGTATGATTGGATGATGATTATGCAAATCAGATTCTTATTTGCATAATTAATGAGGTAATTTTAAAAACCCGCTGTGTTCCATGATATGACTATTCAAATATGTGACATTTGTAACCGAGGAAGATAGGAATGTTGATAGATAGAAAATATGCAAATGTAGGCCTAATTTGCATAATTAATGAGAAACTACTTTAATTCCGTACTAGTAAATGACGGACGGCAATTTCATACTTGTGGCATTTGGAAGTTGTGTGAATGTGGACACCATTGAATCAATTATGCTAATAAGGACCTCATTAGCATAATTGATAAATGTTAGCATAACATTCTTTGTTAAGCTCATACTTTGGACAACTTACGTTATTTGGGTGAAGACGATCAACTGGTATGATTTATAATTGATGAGAAACACTCCTAATACGTTAGTCATATTTAGGTTAAAATCATTTGGCGAAGGTATGAGGTCGTAGAACTCTTGTTAAAGTTGTATAAATGAATAGACAGGTAACAACGATTAGTCATTAATCAAGTGTCACCAAAATGTAAAGAAAAATGTTGCTCTCGTCTCTGTCGAGGAGATGATTTATTTGTAAGCGTTTAATATCAAGGTTTTCACAATTCAGATGCAAAATTGCTAAGCAGTACAATAGCATCCCTGCACTGTACTGTCTTCATAGTACAAGTAATTTGTCCCTCGTCCGCTAGGTGCGTTCCAACAAGTGGTGGACCGTTATGGTGGGCTGGACTTGGTTGTGAACAACGCTGGGATTCTGAACGAACTTGACTGGGAAAAGTGCATCAACGTCAACCTGGTAAGTCGCATCATAACATCAACTGTCTTATAGTTCAGCTGGGTACCCTAAGACCATTAACGTTGCATTTTAGAAAAACCGCGCTATCAAGGCCATCTCATTGAGAATGTCTTTAAAATAACACCTGGATATGTAAAGTGCGCATACCGCAGAGATTATTGATGCTACATTGTAAGATCTCCTAAATTCACCTTTAAAGGAAAGCTACACAAAAAATGAAAATCCTTCTATATGATATATTCCAAAGTCAAATTCTTACTTCAAGTTGTTTCACATAAGTCCGTCATAGTTCTGGGATTTTCCACAGTTTGCAACTTATGCCGTGCTGACGCCTTCTCACCTGATAATTGAATTATATGACGTCAGTGTTTCAAATTTTTCACATGATGATTGAATTATATGACGTCAGTGTTCTAAAATTCAATCATCAGGTGAAAAATTTGAAACACTGACGTCATATAATTCAATTATCAGGTGAGAAGGCGTCAGCACGGCATAAGTTGCAAACTGTGGAAAATTCCAGAACTATGATGGACTTATGTGAAACAACTTGAAGTAAGAATTTGACTTTGGAATATATTAAGCATAGCATAGAAGGATTTTCAATTTTTTGTGTAGCTTTCCTTTAACCAGCTGCCAGTTCTTCAGAGCATCAGCTTCACCTAAAGGAAACATTTGGGCGATTCTCTGATTGGCCCATGGCTCACAACTAGTTGGAGGCCACGCCCACAAAAGGTGAAAACTTTAACCCGGTTTAGCAGAGCCTCCCCGGCCCCAAGGTCACGTATGGGCGGGCCCCGGGCGAGGCTCTGTGTCAGAGGCTGAGGCTGGGTTTACACATGCGACTTGGAGTCGACTTACTGTGCAAGGAGAACCCTAAGCCATTCAAGTACTGTTTTATAGTAGGAAACCTCCACCTGAGCAGCTCAAAGCTCCTCACGCACAGCCCCGAGTCGACTTCGAAAACTTGTGTGTGTAAATCCCGGGAAGGATATCCTTGGTCGGAGCTGCGCCGTCTTTCGGAAGAGACGAAAAATGGGGGTCCCGTGTTCGAGGAGAGGTGCCTCGAGTGCGTTACAACAGCCTCATTACTCACATGGGTAACGTTACCTACTGGGTGAAATGATACAACCTGTTGAACCTGGTGGATATAAATCGGGCAAGAGGCAACTTCTGATGCGGGCTTCATCATTAACCTGTGCTCATGTTCTTGAATTGAACATCACCAGGTGTCAGTGGTGCGTGGTTGCCATCTCGGACTGCGCTACATGGGGAAACGAAATGGCGGCAACGGCGGCCTCATCATCAACATGGCATCTGTGGCAGGTAGTTGTAGCTTCCTTGATGATGACGATCCTTTTTCTCCAAGCAGAGGTTCAGCTCCAGCTGGTTTTTGACGTCTTTTATGCGTTTTTGTCAGGCCGTTTTTTTTTTTTTTGCACGCTGGCCAACAAAAAGAAAAAGACCTAAAAAGACGTCAAAACCCAGCCAGGGCCGAACCTCTGCTTGTAGAGTAGATGATATTTGTCATATTTCTGTATTTCTTTGTCCCGAATACCATTACGGTTTGCATAAGTAGCTATATAGATTTATCACTCTTGCCCCAACAGTAGTTCACAAATGTTCACTGTGGCAGACTGAATATTGGACATCGATACTACCTTTAGAGAGAGTTTATCCAGTGTACGTTGTGATAGGCAAGACTTTTTTTTCAATCACAGGTATCTACGCCTTCCCTGCATCCGTGTACGCAGCCACAAAGGCCGGTGTTGTGGGCCTGACAAGGGGCCTTGGGGTACGTATCCGTAACGTTACATGTATCCGTTACTACATGTATATCTGTTTCTGCATAGCCAGCATAACCCGCGGCCCTTCGGCGCAGGCTATCTCGGCACCAGCTTGTTAGATTACACTGAACGACCTGTCACACCTAACCTTTGGACATCTAGCCGCAAGCGTTTAAAGCTACTAGTATCTAGTGAGGATGTTCATACTGTACATGTATTTATTAGCAACGGGTTCCACTCTTCGAAAGTTTTAGGGGAAAATGAATTTTTAGCAGTCCTGGACGAATCTCAATTCAGGACTAATTTTTGTAGCGACAAAGAATCCTGAGCTCCTATGGGCACTTCTCCTCGTTTAAACCAGTCTCTTGGCGGCGATAGGCCACAAAGCCTGCATGGGGAGGAGGCCATTGACAGTGAAAGTTTGTGTTAACGTAAAATATATTACCCAGCCTGACTAAACGACGCAACTGTTTCGTCTGTAGATGGACTACAAGTTCGACAAGGACGGCGTCCGTGTGAACGCCCTGTGTCCGTCGTTCACAGCCACTTCATTGCTCGACGAGTTTAGTGCGTCCGCAGAGGACCGCCGAGAAATGGATGACATGGTCGAAAGGGGAGGTCTTCTTCAGTAAGTTATCATATGATACTTAAACCAGCCCAGGGGCGCACCCGGGGGAGCCATCACCTCAAATTCCAAACCATTAACGCTAAAACAGACACATACAAATACTCATATTTCCGCATACTGACTAGAATGTACCGAGCCTTTTCCATACTGACATGATATTAGTAAACTACGGCCGATTGTTTGAGCCTAAAGAAAGGTTCATTCTGTATTGATGCCTTGTGTCATGTCCCTCAGACGAATAGCAAACTCTGTCCAAGGAGGTTTCATCTGAAAACCTCCTTACTGTGTCCAAATGATATGTTTCAAATGACGTATGTTTTGTTTAAGGATTCCCGACGTAGTGAAAGGCTTCGCCAAGCTGCTGGATGACGATGACAGGAATGGAGCAGCTCTGGAAGTGACGCTGCAAGGTTTGAAGTACTATGGGTACGAGAGCGGGCCCTGGGACCGTGCATGAGGGACGCACCAACCACGTTATTCAATGCCTATTTAGTTAACTTTGTTATTGCCTTTGCCATTGTCTTAATTCCTAGATCAATTTAGCTAAAGCTGCGTCTAGAAAAAGAATCTTGATATTTCACTTGTGAAAAGTGATGTGTAGTAAGATCGTTTTTCTGCAGAAATAACGATCGCGCTCACAGTTTGGCTTCCAAAAGTCTAGCTTCTAACCCGCCTTCTACGTATACAATTTAAGGGAGTCACTCGTGGAAACCTTTTTAACTAGGGAGATACAGAAAGGTGAAAAACAGCACATTTAAATGGATAATGGTCAGTTCATTCAACTTTTATATTGCGTGTCCTACATTTAATAGCAGCACCATGCCATAGGCATTGTAATTTCTACATGTTTCCCAAATATAGGCATGTCCAAATACAAATTTGCTAGCGATCTTTGGTTTCATATGTATACATAGATTTTTTTTATATATTCATCATCACTTCTAAAATACATATGCATGAATTACAGACAAGACTAATTCTGCATAACATAGGCAACAAATGAAGAGTGCAGTTCCTTATAAGTGCTGCTGAACTTCAAGTCAGTGGAAGGGAACAGATTGATAATAAATTTAGCATGTTAAAGTTTGATTTCCACAAGATACAGAATGTAGAACAATGTAACCTGCAATTATTTGTAAAACAGCGACACTGATCTACTCTTTCAAACAATCTCAAATTGTCATATCCATATAAAACACAAAGCTGTCACAGTTTGGCTAGGCTCTACCAGCCTCCGCGGGACGCTGGGAAAATAGCTGAAATTAGCCAAAATAGAGTCAATTGTATGAAGGGAGTCTGCTATGGAGATAGGGTCAAATATTGCAACCCTAGCGCCTGCAAATGTTACCAAGGTCCCCTGGTAAATGTTCTCCCTATAGCCGGCGCGGTTAGTCTGGTAGAGACTACAGTTTGGCTAGCTTTGTGTATCTGGTCATATTAGGCATTTCGGCTTCTACATCCAGGACATCTTTGTACACGTTTTCCTTCATAGCCTTCAGTGCACCCCGGTCAAATCCTCGCGCTCCGAGACACTGGTGGGCAAATCTGCAAGGAAGACACATATGTTGAACAAAGGCTATATATATATCTGTATCTCTCTCTCTCTCTCTCTCTCTCTATATATATATATATATAGATATATATATATATAGATATATAGCAATTAAAGAAAAGCAAATTGATTTTCAGCTTCATTGATAAGGTTTCAAAAATTTTCGAAATAGGAGGAAAGAACTACTTCTAACACAAAAGGGATGCTTCATTACCACACATAGCCTGGGTACATAGCCTGGGTACATAGCCTGGGTACATAGCCTGGGTACATAGCCTGGGTACATAGCCTGGGTACATAGCCTGGGTACATAGCCTGGGTACATAGCCTGGGTACATAGCCTGGGTACATAGCCTGGGTACATAGCCTGGGTACATAGCCTGGGTACATAGCCTGGGTACATAGCCTGGGTACATAGCCTGGGTACATAGCCTGGGTACATAGCCTGGGTACATAGCCTGGGTACATAGCCTGGGTACATAGCCTGGGTACATAGCCTGGGTACATAGCCTGGGTACATAGCCTGGGTACATAGCCTGGGTACATAGCCTGGGTACATAGCCTGGGTACATAGCCTGGGTACATAGCCTGGGTACATAGCCTGGGCTGGCAAACTAAGGCCCAATGCACACAAGGAAAATTGCTGGGAGTACGACAAGGGTGTGCGTCTGCGGTCGTACAACGCTGTTCATTGCTGCCTGTCAATTGGTCAGTGGTGTCATACGACCGACATTTTTATGGCCCGTTGTACACTAGCCTCCAAGCAGGCCCACTGGATTGCAAAGACCGTATCCAACTGGAAGAAGGAACTTGTATAGCAATCCACTTCTTCTGCCAGTTTGATACGGTCTTCGCAACCTATAGATCTGCTTGGAGATTAGTTGTACACCACCTCTAGGGCATACGTAGATGTGCAACAAAACTGCCTGTCGTATGACACTGCTGGCCAATTTACAGGGTCAGCAATGAAAGACGTTATACCACCGCGGACACACAACCTCATCGCACACTGTTGTCATACACCCAGGAATATTTCTTGTCTTAATCGGGCCAAATCTTCTGCTGGCCCCGCTATAGAGTCTGGCATCAAGGGTACACCACATACTTAATTGCTGACTCCAACAGTTCCTCCGGCTCAGCCAGCTGGTCAACAAGGCCTGCCTGGAGACCCTCCTCTGGACTGTACCACTTCCCAAACACCATAGAGTCCCGGGCCACGTCACCACTCACCTTCATCCTGTATCAAAGAAGCAGTTGTATAAGACTTATCATGTGCAGCTTGTTACGAAGCATTTCTGCTTTTACAATATTGAAACTACATCTACATGTTGATGACATTCTCCTTGCAAATTATACCTTGGGGAGGCTGAGCTTTTTTTATGGATGTGGCCTCTAACCAGCCAATCAGAGAATCACCTAAATGCTTTCTCTAAGTCGAGGAAGGTTAGACATCCAGGTGATAGATAAGACGCACAAGGTAACAGTTACTCAAGCAACTGGACAAAATTACCAGTTGCTTGAGTAACTGTTACCTTGTTTTCTTTAGGTAAAGCCGATTCTCTGATTGGCTGACAGCTTGTTAGAGACCACGCCCACGAAAGTAGAAACCTCAGCCCGGTTTAGCAGAGCCTCCCCAAGATATATTGCATAGGCCGTGGGTGAGGCTCTACATAGTAGTAGTAGTAGTATCCAGTATTAGATTATACTGCTGCGGGGTTCCCTGACGCAGGGGTAGGCAACAGTCGGCCAGTCTTCACACAGCATCTCCAAGCGGCTCTGTCCAGTGGGTCCAACGTTGGTGAGGCCGCACTCTTTAATGTCCTTCTTGACGCACTCAGTGTAGAGACTCAGAGAATGCAATAAACATTACGTTAAATGCTGTCACATTTTTTGTATCCTCAAATATAGCCTTGAAATAACACATGCTTGCAGATATTAAAGTGCAACCTTACCTGGTCAGTCTAATGTTGTGTTCACCTAAGGGTAGATTGAGGTGGACCTCAGGCAAGGAAAACCAGCCTCGCTTTGTACGCATGACCCTGTAGTCATGGTGCAGGGCCCAGAAGGCCCCTTGTGCCACACAGTGTCCTGGAAACATACAGAATGGAACACTTATAGACTGAGACAGATTTCTATAATGACAATACTAATGATGATATTCGTTTTCCATTTCAATGTTTTAAGTGAATTCGGTGCACTTGGGCATCCACTAAGTCTTAAACAAACAAAAAAGCTTTGAAACCTCGATGTGTGTGAATCTAATGATCTCTAATAACAGAATACTGTATAGTCAAACCTGCCCAAGAAGACCACTCAGGGAAGAGATAAAGTCTGGTCTATGTGGACAGGTGGTCAGTATAGACAGGGTTCTTGTGTCATCAGATCAATGGGGAAAATTATCTACATGTAAGGGGCCACCAACACCAAAAAGTGATCACATAGGCCAGGTGGTCCTCATGTAGAGATGATCACAAGGTTTTGTTGCTACTTGTTGTAGTCAACTGAATCAGACAGAGACTGTATAGGCTGCTATACTTGCATTCTGAGATTGTGTTAGTCTCTACAGACAGCTGCAGTGAGCGTGTCATCCGGCTCTGGTGGAATGACAGGGCAGGTCATCTAACTCTTACTACTCTTGGGATACACTATTACAAACAATAGAAGGGGTGTTTGGCAGGCTAATCTTACTTCTTGTAACAAGTTTGACTGTAAAACCCCTTAACCTCCTTGGTAAAACCAACAACATATATATGACCTCTGACCTCTCCCACTCAGAATTTGAGTTAACGTTTTCTTTTTCAAGTTTTCAGTTAATTTCAAATGTACATTTTGTTTGTATGGTTGTTTGTTGTACATCTTATTTTACTTTGACTTGTTATTTGTCTGGCTTTGAGCTCAACTTATGTTTGTTTTTTGTTCATTGAAATGCATAATTTGTTGTATATTTCGGAAATTCTGTTGCTATAATGACTACTGTATATAATTTTAAAATGGACTCCAGGAAGAATAATGATGTATCACTAATGGAGATCATTTTAAACCAAACCAACAACGTACCATTGATGGCAGCAATGGTGGGAACTGGGAATGTCATCATCCTATTGCACAGTGGGACTAGCTCCTGACCGAATTTCACCAACTCAGGCATTTGGTTGTTCTTTGCCATCTGTCCCATCCAGTTCACGTCTATGCCATTACTGAAGTACTTCCCAGTGCCAGTGGTGATGAGGGCCTGCACATCTGGGTTACTGCGGGAAAAAAACAATTCTAGTTATGATAAGCTGGGAAACAGACATTGTCAGAGCAAACATTGACACAATGAGTTCAACAAGAACTGGTGGCATGATGGCGTTGTGGATAGGTTTGTTGACTCAGCCTGGAGGTACTGTAAATGCATTTAAGTTTGCGTGGTTTTTATTTTGGGCTAAGACGAAAATGGAGTGTTTGCGGTGGTTTTAAGTTTGCGGCAGCGCTATAGTCACGTACTGCTACAGTATTGGACAAAAATGTTCGCGGTGATTTTGAGTTTGCGGTGAAACGTCGCCGCGAAAACCGCGAACATAAAACCACCACGAACATTTCTGCATTTACAGTACTCACGGAGTTTGAATTCCTTGCAGGTGTCAATGCTGTGCCGTTGGCAGTTAACACCTATTTATTTCCTCACTAGACGCAGGTGTAAATGAGTAACTACCTAGTAGCTTTGGCTAGGGATGTCCCTCCGATAAGAGATTAAATGGAGGACCCGTGTTGGAGGATAGCCACACCTCACGTATACAGTCAATACCTGGATTCAGCAACCACCCAAGGGAGTGAGGAAAAATGGTTCCCGAGGACAGGTTGTTGATCGGGACAGGTTGGGGTTAACTATGTAATAATGGACGGGACTATTTTGATATGGCTTATGATTGGAGATAGTTGCCCGTGCCAGTGGTTGCCGGGTTTGACTGTATTTAAAAAGAACACACAAAAAAAACACCACACAAAAAAAATTTGGGATCCATCCCGGTGTGAACAGATCAAATAAATTTGTATGGATATGCAGCTTGTACTATTCAGTACAAACCTGGTCTGTTATGCCATTAGGCGGCTTACCAGGTATGCAATACAACTAAACAAAAAATAATCCGACTATAAAGAAAACAATGCCAAACTTTAACATACCTTTCCACTTCATCCAAAGCTTTGTTGAACTTGTTAATGAAGTCCATATTGAAACGGTTTTCTCCACAGTCGGTGGTTACTATAGCCACCTTCCCGCGCACCTCCACACTGAACTTACCACTGGCCATTATTTCGTCTGGAACGGAATTACACTGCAGAACTTTTCTTTCTGCAAAAAGAGGAGGGAGACTTTAGAAGTGGCCATCAGCAAGTTCTCCTGAATGATTTTGATATCAACGACTTGATAAAGGAGAAACTTTGAAAGACAATGATAAAGGACAAAATGTAAGAATGAACAAGGTTCTGAGGGAGAAAATCATTGTGACACAGCAGGCAGCAGCACGTCCAGGACAAAAAACAGCAAAACTAGAAGTTCTGCTGCATTACCAAGGTATGCCACCAGGTGGTCCAAAATCAACCTTGACCTTTGTGTCTACTATAAAGCCTACCCACATACTAGTACTAATATCATAATCTTGCCGTATTCTTTTTTTTTTTAAATATTGCTGTTGAAACACATACATACACAAAACCAAATGTAGCCCAAAACCATACGTGTTTTTTTTTCCATGGAGGTAACAACGCCTCTGGGAGTAAGATTCAGGCTCTATTAAAGATTAGCTAGTGCCCTCCAGGTCATTGACCTCTGGCTTAAAATGGGGCATTACTAACGTTACTAACTGTTCCTTTTTTTAATATTGCTGTGGAAACACACACATACACAAAACAAATGAAGCCCAAAGTATACCTCGTTTTTTTTATTTTTATGGAGGTAACAACGCCTCTGGGAGTAAGATTAGCTAGTGCCCTCACGGTCATTGACCTCTGGCTCAAAATTGGGCAGTATGCTGTACTCGTCTCCTGCTAGTCTTCTTGGTTGTCATTCGTATTGGCTCACACACACCATGGTTATCGCAAACTATCAATGGTCTCATACAATTCTTGTTACGCTGATGAACAGGTGGAACGTTTAGAAAATATAACTCTCACTTTGTCAGCACTATTAACTTTAATAGTCCAACGTGATATCATTGCAAAGGAATAAGAAACCTTAAGGAGCGGTCTAAAACTGGAGTAAAGCATCCTACCTGACTTAAAAGACTCTTCTCTACTCTTACCAGAATCATTCAAGTCTATTATAAGCAAGTAACTTTAACGTTAAGTATCACGCACCTTTTCTACACTAAATGTGTAGCCCTCTCCCTGTTGCGAATACGCCAAGTTTGTTCTAGCTGGTCTACAGGTCCTACAGGCAGAAGGTAAAGTTGAAGGTAAAGGTCCATGCATGCAGAATGGACTTTGTTCCCTGGGACAAAGTTGACGACTTAGTGTAGGAGCTACCACTTTTTTACGGGTGAAATAATACGAATGTCAATAAAAATGTTTTAAATGTACAGCAACCGAGAAAACTGATTTTAAAACATATGATCTATCACATCTTATACATGAAATACTATTTAGTGTATTCACTCATTTGTCGATGATTTGGTTACTCTCAATATTATTGCTGTTCTTCCCCGCAATCGTAATAGAATAGTCTATTTTTGCCGCGCCGTGCCGCAAAGATTTTCGAGGATTTTGCCAAAGTCGGCATGCCTTTTTGAGGACAATTTATGAGGTCATTTTACCCAAGGATCGACCCAGTGTAGCCTACACAGTTAACAGAAGAAAAATGACCAGAGCTAAGGTTTGAAAATGGTTTTGTACATTGTATAAGCACAAATTTACGTGTGGGTACCTAGCTGGGTGGGGAGGGGGGCATAAACCTGATCATGAAGCGCCTGACGCAGAAAATGTATGATTAGATCTTGGTACTTGTACGATTTAGCTTGATATATTTTAGTTGATGTGAATATTTTGTAAGTTAACCTCGAAAACATATAAAGCGTTTCAAACCCACAACTTTGACTTGTAAACAAGAATTCTAACCCTTGTTCTTCTTCAAGATTAGTAAAACTGCACATGTCATTATACAGTAATTTTACAGAGCTCGTAGCAGCCTCACAGTTGAGCTCCTGGTTCCAATTAGTTGCTAACTGGGAGACACCGGTTCAATCCTGGGAAGGGCATCTCGGATGGGGCTGCACCCACCTTTCGGAAGGGACGTAAAATGGGGGTTCCATGTTCAAGCAGCATAGGAGATGCCTTGATTATGTTAACTTAAAGGGGAAGGACTAGCAACATCTTCCTGTAAAATGTCCCCTTCTAGTACTACTAAAATAGCAAGGAAACTTGTGAAACTCTTTGAGGCTAGGCACTGCAAGGGTCTGAATGAACGCACATGTGACATGTGTAACTGTGTTTTTGCAGGGTGGTCGGAGAGGAAGAGGTCGAGGGAGAGGTGCCGGCAGAGGCAGGACTAGAGCGGCAGCTGCAGAAGAAACTGAAGATGCTCCTTTGGCAAGTATAACTAGTATTAGTTGTTTTACTGGCCCCACTTCTACCATGGATGTTTTCTTGGTTCAACTAAGCACAAGTCTTTTTCTATCAGCATGCCTCCAGCTGGCCTTTCTAATTACTGCTGCCCAAACCATAATAAAAATCTGCCGGCAAGCCCCAATGAACTGGGGGGTAGGCAACACTCCCAGTGCTGTAGAAATGCCGGCGAGTTCACGATGCTATTGACCAGGCTAAGATTTTATGGAGTTCGGAAGGACATGTATATAGTGTTTAAGTTTGTATACATTTATTTCTAAAATGTTGGAAACCTTTTGTAGACTTGTGTGTTGGCATCAGTGTGGGGTATCTGCGGTATGTACCTTGCATAACTTTTACCTTTGTACTATTAGTCTTAGTAACATTTTTAAGATGGAAACAGCTTGCTGATCTCTGCTTCTCCTTACAGGAGCAGTCTACTGATACAGACAAACCTGTTGATGAGTCAAAGGAAGAAGAAGAAGAAGAGAAACAACTTAAGTCTGAAGCTCCCAGCCAACCAGAAGACATTCCAACAGAACCAACAGCAGAGCCTGGGAGTTCAGAGTCTCAAGAGGAAGAGTCCTCCTTACCAGCAAGTAGGAGAAATCGAGGACAAACACGAATATCCGAGAGTGAGACGACTGAAGACTCAGAGGGCTCAACAAGGAGGGGAAGAAGGAGCCTAAGGGGGAAGGTGTCACAGAAGTCGGACGTTACGACATCTGAGGAACCAGAGTCATCTGCACAAGAGCAGGAAGAAACCATCAGTCCTACCAGAAGGGGGAGGAGAAGAAAGTCTGTCAGTCTACCCGAAGAAAAGCTGCAAGAACAGCCCAATGAAGAGGGTAAGCCAAAATCAGCTGAAGCAACGGCAGTGGAAGATGACAGCACTAAGGAAACAGAAGGAAGTACATGTAAAGATATCCCCGAAACAGACACACAAAAAACGGAGGAAGCACAGTCACTGTCCCAGGATCTGGGTCAAAGTGTCAATCAGGCTGCTGACACAGAGGCAACCGATCAGGAACCCTCAAGTAGTGGAGAAAAAGAAGAACCAACAGAGACAGCAGAGCCTGAACTTGAATCCAAACCCGAGATGTCTGAAGATTCGGGGGCTCCAGCAAGAAGAGGAAGAAGGAGTCAGAGAGGAAAGGTGTCCAAAGTAGAAGAAGCAGGAATATCTTCTCAAGAACAGGAAGAAGAAACCATCAGTCCCACAAGGAGAGGGAGGAGAGCCAAGACTGTCAAAACACCTGAAGCAAAACTACAGGAACAATCCAACATAGAAGAAGCAAAGCCACCTGAAGCAACGATTACAGAACATAGTGATGGCAGGAAAGAAGAAGATGTGCATGCCAATCTGCCAAAAATAGATAATCAGGAGAGTCAGCTGTCTGAAGATGTGAGTGCATCAAAGACACAAGAACCAGGTATAGATGCTGGGCTGAAAGCCTCAGATACTGATCAAAATGAAGAACCAATGGAGTCAGGGAAATCCCAGCCTGAGTCAGAGCCTGAGCCATCTAAGGACGCAGGAGGAAAAAAAGAGCCCATGGAAGTTGAATCTTCAGAGCAAACAGCAGAGGAAAAAGAGATCATTCCTAATCCAGATGACGAAGCAGAAATACTTTGTCAAGCAGCAAATTTGTCTGCACAGCCTGAAATATCAGAGACCAAAGAGGAACAGGAGCAAACTACAAGAGAAGAAGAGCACATGGAGTCTGAAAGCATCACAACTGAATCATCTGTATCTGAGACAACTGAGGACGCTGTCATCTCGCCAAGGAGAGGAGGACGGGGCCAGACTGTGCGTGGCCGTGGGCGTGGCAGAGGGCGGGGCAGAGGGAGAGGCAGAGGGAGGGCTAGGACCCCATCTGCGAGTGATGAACAGGTAAGCTGAAGATTGACGTTAGACTGTGACGGTGCCAAAGCTCGAAAATAACAGTTTAAGGATGTTTTAAAATTTTGTTGACACTGTAAGTCCATTTACTTTCATGGTGGTTTAATTTTGCAGTAGGAGGGAAATGGAGGTTTTTACGGTGTCTCAGATTCGTGCTTGAAACAACTCTGTAGTACAGTAGTCATATAAGGGAGACATATTTATGATGTCATGAATTTGTGGTGAAGAGGTCACCGTAAAAATCACAAAAATGAAACCACCGCAAGTTTCAAGATTTACAGTAGTCAAATATTTACCCTTTCGCTTCCTTTCAGGTTTCTCCCAAGAAAACTAGTGATGAAGATGACAAGATTGAGGACACTTCAAGCTTGGAGGCAGCCATTGTGTCCTTTATGGAACAGTCAAGTGATGACGGTGTGGATGTACCAAAAAGCACTTCAGGTGAGGAAAAGGTACAGGAAACCGCTCGAACGGATCCTGCTGTAGAAGTATCCGAAAAGGATCCAAAAGTGCCAGGAAGTAAGGAAGCAGAGAAGTCCGAAGATCAAGAAGTCAAACATGCTGAAAGTGGACCACAGGACACTGTTGCAGAAGCTGCACCTACCAGGCGCAGAGGGAGAAGTGCTGGCATTAAAGATGACACTAAACCAGAATCATCAGAAGTCAAGACTACAGACGATAAAGAAACTGATCCAAGTCCATGTACCTCAAAGCCTTCTGAGACAACACTAAAGAAGGAGAGGGAAGCTCCAGAAGAGAGTGACATGCCTAAATCTAAGAGAATCAAGCTTGAACCAGCAGCAAGTGCTGTGCATGGTGTCCAGGAAGAGCCAATGGAGACTGACTTGCCGACAAATGCACAAGACGTAAAAGACGTTAAAGAAGAGTCTGCGCAGGCTGATGTGTCTGCAGAGGACACAAAGATCAAACTCCACTTGAAAACCAAGGTGGAGAAAGTGGTCAAGGAAGAAGAGAAGGCTGGGCCTGTAACGGTGGAACCAAGAGAATCCATGGAAGAACAGGCATCTCCTAACGCTCTACTTGAAGGGTTAGAGGAGCTTGATCAGGCCCTTGACACAGGGGAGTCTGCCACAGCTGACAAGAAGGCAGCAGAATCTCCTGAGGCAGAATTATGGGAGCAAGTGGATGGAGAAAAACCCGCTGAGAAAGATGGGCAAAAGCAAGAGACGAAAACTGATGTCTCCAAGCAACAGACAGAAACAGCTGACATGTCTGAGCAACAGAAGGTAATAGACCAGACTGAGCAAGAGGAGACAACGGAAACCTCTATGCAAGAGCAAACAGCCAACATGCCCAAGAAAAAGAAGAGAAAGAGAAAACCGCCAAAACCCGACCCAATGGAAGAGGGTGCCTGGGTGGCTACAAGGACGCATGAACGTGATGTCAAAACTGCTGCTGCCGATGCCCAAGCTGGCTCTGCTGACGCTGAAGTAAAGCAAAAACCTGTCCAGGACGAGCCGCTCGACATATTCAAGCAGACGGTCCAGTGGAAGCCTGATGAGTGGATCTGGTGTGAAGTCTGCCAGATGAAAACCAGGGCATGGCTGACGAAGACTCACTGCAACAATGTCAAACACATTGAACAGTTGATATTTGGAAGTAAGTGTTAAACATGCAGTAAAGATTTTGATACTTAAAAGTAAAAGTAATATATATTTCCGCTATCATTGCCACTAGTTTCACACTTATTTGGGGCCTCATGAAATTCAACATTTAGTTAAGTACTTGTACCCTTGTATGAGATAATTTGTTTTATTCTATAATTTTTTCAAAAGTACGTATTCAAAAAAGAAAAAAAAGTCATACCTCCAACTTAAAGTATCAACCTACATGTACATGTAGGATCGTAGATTATAGTAGAGAGGAATTCGTTGTCACCAAGTACAGTAGGGGCATCTCTGCTAGACAACTTGCAGGTACATATGCAAAGGTTAGGCCATACCAACTTGATTTTATGGATGACATCCTCTGGAGACCCCAAAACTAATGCGCGCGGGCGAAAAAAAAGAAAATCCAGCAAAAAAAAAAAAATGCTGCTAAACCACAGGACTACTAGTACAAAGCTGGTACCGGTATTGCAAATTGAACCACAGAACACAGTTTATTTGTAGGAGGTACATGTAGGTTGTCTTGTTCATTATAGCAGACTCAGCGCAAGTGATTGATTTTCAATATATTGACAAGAACGACCAAAGAAGTATACTATTAGAAGGTATTTGGCTCCAAGGACTGTGGATGATATAGGACTGTGATGAGAATACTCACATACACCCATAAGGGCAGTTTCAACATACATGGCATTGAACTCCATATTAAGCATTCCATGGTTTATGCTCACAAATCTCACTGTGAGACCTCTGCCAATCCGTCAATTCCTCTCCCATGTCTCTCATTATTGCAAAAGAAACGTGTGAGAGCCACTCTGGACAGGTCGTGTTTGAAATTGTCAGGGCGATACTCGCTGGCCGCCGCGATCCTCTCGTACAACTGTGCAAACGCAAAATCCCCCTAGCCAACATCGATGGCATACCAATCCACAAATGCGCCTTTTGCGGCAATCTAAGTCGGCAAGTTTCGGAATTCCGTGTAGCCTGGGAGGAGGTGATTTTATTTTATTTTTTTGACAACAGGCGAAAATCAATGCGCGCGCGGATGTCATCCATAAAATTAAGTTGGTGTGGCCTTAGGTGTGACAGGTCATTCAGTGTAGTTTATCTAGCTGCTGCCGCGCCATGTGCCTGCAAAGCTGAGTGTTATGCTGAGGGGCGATTATACTGGCTGTACAGATATAGGTACAGATGCAGATTTTACAGAAAGACCACATGCTACGCTACAGTATGCCATGTTCTCTATCTTTACAGCATTACTGGTGTTCTGTGAACTGTGTAATGTCACAATGCGGCGCCACAACGCAGTGGAGCACTACCAAGGATCGAAACATTCCGACAATGCTGGTGAAAAGGGAGTCTCGTGGCTGCCACTCTTCTGTGAGCCCTGTGGAGCCTTACATCTGAGGTAGGAAAAACACATATTGCAAATATGAGGCCACATTGACTTCATTATATTAATGACATCAATGCTCATCCATTTATCAACCAGTGTGGTATGATAAGTTTTCAACAGTTGATGCAACCAGTAGTAATTTCATTTCATTTCTGATGGATTTTGATAAGACACAAACCTGCAATCAAACTTTTAAGACCCATGATAATTCTTTACAAAAGCAGAATTTTTGAAATGAAATAACATTTTGGCAATTCCCATCAAAAGTTGTATCTGCCTATCAATTTTGAATGAAAAACATTGTTGTTCCATTTTTTGCCCCTCCCCCTTGGAAAACTGAATTTTTTCACTTGTGCAGATTAAGTATACTACCTTTAAGGTTCGCTAGCAAAATGTGATACCACAATTTTAGCATAGAAATTATGCTGGGTGATGGAGTAGAGGCCCCTCTACCACAAACCTTTTCTGTAAGATGGGTGCAACGAAATTAATTTTTTCAGGACCTGGCTCCTGTACTAAATGTTTGTTTCATCCCGTCTCCCAGTGAGAAAGAACAGGAAGAGCACAAGACTGCAGCTACTCATCTGCAACTTCTGCAGAGGATGAGTGTATCCAACCAACAAACAGAAGGTAACATATCAATGAGTTAAACAACCATTTCTATGTTTAGGGGGAAATGTAATAGCTGCTTTGTTGTTGCTTTGTCTCTTGATTGCCAAATCACATGCTTTCTCAATAGTAGGGATCTCCTGAATGTTCTGTCACACCGTCTACAAGCTTCAGCTGTATTTGTTGGTCTCCCAGATGGTTACAGACTTACAGTAATGCAACAAAATTCAGGCTTGTTAAAGCCTGCAGGTTGTGTAAATAAAGATCAATCAATCAAAATCAAACAGTAGTCATATAACTTTTTGGGGAGACATTCGTGGTGTCATGAATTTTTGGTGGGGAGGTCAACACAAAAACTGCGAAGATAAAACCACTGCAATAGGTTCAAGATTTACAGTTCTCTACATTACTGGGGAGATTACAGAATACTGTCTGTGAAAGTTGTGTTTGTTTCATAATGATATTTTGACATGATATTTAATGACATTCCTTCAAACATGAATAATGGTCTATTGCCCACCAGGCCTTCTGTGCTGTAGCCTGTGTGAGAAGAGCGATATCGGCTCCACTGAAGACCTGAGAGCACACTACCAGAGCGGGGTGCACCTGGTCAAACTCAAGAGGAGTGTCATGGGGGATCTGGGTAAGTTTCAACTGTGGAAAAGTTTATGTATTTATTCTTTGCATCAGGCCCAGGGCCCATATTAAAAACAACAAAGACAGAAACAATGTGTATCAAGTGTGAAAACATGCGGGTGGAATGACCAGTCAACAATAGTAAGGCCAATACCGCCTGGTGTCAAAGGTATCAATCCGAAGGTTCGCAAAGAGTAGGCTATTACTATTACTCCTTGGCTAGGACATTAAGTCGTGAGTTCGAACCCCGGCCGGGTCATACCAAAGACTCTAAAAATGGTACATACTGCTTTCTCTGCTTAGCACTCAGCATTTGGGAAAGAGTATGGTAGTTAAACACACACCACTACCAGTGGACTAGCCCCCTGCTGTAGTGACTTGCACAAAGTTGTGTGGCCCAGGGCTGCTGAAACGGAGATGGGCGCCGCCTTATGCATTGTCTGGTGCGGGAAGGACTCTAACTTTTAACCCTAGTTGGGCAGTCCTGTCTGTGTGTCATGAACAGCCAGACCAATAGATAGATAAATACACTGGTGAGCTGGACCGGCTATACAGATGCAGATACACTTAAAGGTGGTTTACCCGTTATGCGAAACAAACATAATGTAGGGGTTCTGTCGGTTTTGATAATTAAACCAGAGTTGTTTTTTTCCCCCAGCTGCAGAAGCTAACGTGCTGGATGGTGTACAGCTGTCCTGGCAGTGGGAGGGGGACAAGGACAAATGGTACAGCTTCACCAAGGAGGAAACTGTCATCGTAAACGCAGCCATTAAGGTATGTGCGTGTCTTTTAGAAAATCCCTCAATTTTTCTCAGTGTAACATGTAGCTATGACTATTTAGTCAGAGAGAGAGAGAGAGAATGGTTTATTCAATATAAAAAAGCCATCGCAGCACAGGTGCTGAATTGCGGTTTCTGTACACAATATGTTATATGTTATCAGGACTTAAAAAAACATTACAAATTAGATAAAAGACTTGATCCTTATATGATAAGGTGTCAATAAGATTACACGAATTAAAAGTATATAAAAAAACACTAACATTTACAGTCATTTAGCAGCAGTCAGTATGAACTTGTCTTGTTGTATAACTGTAAGGCCACACCAATTTAATTTCTTGGTTAACGGACTTTTATTTTCCCCCCAAAAAAAAATTTAGAAACAAAAAAACATGAATCATGAAAACAGAAGGCTGGGCCAGCTTCTGTTTTCATGATTTTTTTTTTTTTTTTTGAAAATAAAAATCCGTTAACCAAGAAATTAGATTGGTGTGGCCTAAGCAGGCCTCTTTCCAGAAAATGGTTGGAATATGGTGGCTGTTGGTAGAGGTCCCGTGTTTTAGAAAAACATGTTTAAAATCCCACCACGCTTATAAAAAAGAGTAGGGTTCCTTCCGGACATGGTGTAAGTGTATGAAACCTTACAATCTGGTGTTGTGCAAAACTGGTGTGTTATACCTAAACATGGTTTACCAGTTGTGCGAAACAACCAAAAACAAATTTAGACATTCATGTTTTCTGAAACTAGTAGTACATGTACATAAGACCTGTGCATATATAAATAGAGATTTTTTTTATGTTCCATGAATGGGAATCAATTTTTAAAGGTTAAACTTTATCGCTGCTACTTGTATGTATTGTCCATGCAGAAAGAGAAGGATGTTGTATACCTGACATCTAAATCAACTGGGAAGCTGTGTTTTTGTCTGGACCTGACTAACATGATAGTCACCGACCTTAGCAGCAAGACCAAATCGTTCGTTCGGCTGCGCTGTGCTACCAAAAGTGACCTCAACAACAAAGGTGAGATTTATGTATCAGAGTGCACATGTCTTTCAGCAGGTAGGTGATAACAACTGGACAGCATTTCAAGAGAAGAACTTCATGTCTTAAGAGTACAGTAGAGTAGAGTAGATCAGATCAGATCCGTTCGGCCAGTTAGGAAGATCTCTTCCAGTTGAGGCTGCTCATCCATTTACTGGACTGTCATTCCAGGCTTGTGTGGACAGTCTGAGGCTTTGTAGTTGTATACTACTGGGTGATATTCCATGTGTTTGTCGAGTCTATTTTTGAAGGTGTTCACTGTCGGTGCGTTTGTTATGTCCATGCACCTTTGTGTAAAATGGGTACCTGACTTTGGTTGGGGAAGGTAAAGGCAATGTAAGGAGAGGGTTGGGCTCCTTCTTTCAATACTGTCCTTTAATAGACCCAGTGGATTAACAACTCACTGCCCCTACGTCTTCAAAAAGGCAATGTGACTACTTTTCCTTTCTTTAAGCGTGAACAGTAAAATAGGTGTCATATCACCAGGCTGAAGGAATGTCCAAACAAAGGAGTCAAGTAGTGGAGTCTGTTGAAGAAATAAAATTAGATTGCATTTAAAACAGGGCAATGTTGAGTCTTTGATGTTTTATTGTCATTGTTCCTTCCATTCAACTTGGTATGTAAAAATGGTAAGTCTTTAGGTGCTGTATTGAAGAAATGTACACAGGTAAGAACAGAGACATGGCATAATTAGTCTCCATTTCTCAGATACACATACCAGTAAAACGATTAAGGAATAAAGATTTTACTGCTTGGCATATTGAACAATGTCAAGAATGAGTGCCTTTATACTAGCACTGTCCCAGAACGTAATGTGCATATGCAAGACTCCGGGCACTCAGTTTGCTGGTGAATTGTTCATATTTATCAATAATCAGTGGCAAAATCAACTGTCAACAGTAAGTAGACACCTTTTAACCCTTGACCAGCATACATCTACATACATATCTACATAGGGGTTGCCCCCAAATAACCCCTTCAGGGGCAAAGTAGGGGGGGAGTTGAGGTCCCAGGCTAAGGCGGGCAGGCCCCTAGCCTCCAGGGCACGACTCAACGGTGGGAGCCGTCGCAACCGTGCCAAGCAGGGTATTCCATTGTGGGATGGTACGGGGAAAGAAAGAGTGTTTATAATCAGTGGCAATGTGTTATCAGGCATGTACAATAGTTGTTCTCTTGTAGTGACAAAAGTATTCATCACGTTTCTGTTGGATGTTTGGTCAACGTTGCATCAGAATTCTGTCTGTTGTATACAGTATCTTTTCTGACACAACATTTGGAAACTATAAACGGGATGTCCTAAGCTCAGCAGTAGGGTTTGGGTTGGAGTTAGGAAGGGCATCCAGCCGTAAGAACTCTTGTTACAAAAAAGACTTGCACTTGATGAGGAGTTCTGGGGCTCCCCCATCCATTTGCAAGCACGTCCAACCCCCATATGATGGGGAATAATGAAAAAAAGATGTAAAATTGGAGAAAAAGAGAGAGATATCATCCTTATACACACGAACATGACCTTATATGATACGTTCCATCAAAGTGCTGCTTTTGACAGACACAATTTTTTTTCCAGACTACACCTGGCAGTGGCAGCACGGATTTGGTGAAGTCTTCACGTGCTGGATGCCTTACACGGCTCTCCACACCATTTTGTTGGAGAAGGCCTCGCGAAACCAGGAGCCGACCGTCCAAATCACGACCGGCTCTCACTCGTATGACTTAGACATGTCCACCTTGGAGCACACGGGCAATAAGGGAACCAAGAAGGTCCAGCGTATTCGTGCAAGTGAGTTTGTTTTTCCTGCTGTGAAGAGATGGTTTAAGCTGATGCGATCTTTGTTCTTTTACTTTTCAGTGGACAACACATCTTTTTGAATTCGGATCAACGCCATGCATCAGGGAAGGATTTTGTGTGCAGCATTTCGTACTACGTACTATGTTCATTTTTTCCCAAGGACCTTCTTTACGGTATGATTAGAGCCTTTGAATGAGTTGCAGGCTCATGATTTTGTCTTCAGGCATCTGGTGCCAGCTTCTTCAAAAATGGAGAACTGCACAAATTTGAAGCTGTATCATCAAGCAAACTTTGAGGCATTTTTTTCATTGGAAAAACGTTCATCTCTGTGCTTTTTTTTCCATGAAAGTATACCACATAATTTCCAGTAGTCATTGGTATGAAATAAAAGGCAATCCCTGCTACCATGATTTTCAGTCCCCGAGATGTCTGAAAAAAAATGCTACCATCAAAGCATAGCAGACATCATAATGAATGTTCTATACTTAACTTGTATCGAAAGTGTTTATCTTTTACAGGAACACAGATGAAGATAGTTTTGACACTTTCTTTGTATGGAAATATATTAAACACATGGCTACTGTGTAGACTGTTTTTCTTATAACTCTATTTTGTAATTTTATCGTGAATAGGATGGCATATATTAAAAGATGGTACATAGCAGTACACAAGGAAAGGCCTTTATGGACCAACCGTCAAATGACATTGCAAAGTCCACGGATATTTCATGGTTGACAGTACAGCAATCTACAAGGAAAACGTACTCAGTTCCGGATGTCCCTAACATTTTGGGGGTTTTCTGTTTTTGTTTCAGAGACGGAAGGAGAGAACTCACTGCTTTCCCACTTCGGGTCACCTCCTGAGAAGCAAGAGGAAAAGAGTCAAAGCAAACAGCAGGTCCATGCTGCAGTTGGCCGTTCTGCTGGTACGGTTTCTGCTAGTGGGGGGTCTGTTAAAAAAGATGAACAGGCAGACAAAGATGGTGGTAGAGCAAAGAGAGAGGGTATTTCATTTAAAGTAAAGACTCAGTCTGTGGGAAAACCTGCTCTCCTAACCAAAAAGAAGAGTAGAAGTAGAAGCAGAAGTAGAAGTAAAGATAAAGGCAGAAGCAGAAGTGGGCACGGGCGACGTAGCAGAAGCCGGAGCCCAAGAAGACGCAGAGATCGTGGCAGAAGTGCAAGTAGAAGCAGAAGTAGAGGGAGAAGCAGAAGTAGAAGCCGCGATAACAGGCGGCACCGGCGCAGCAGGCGAAGCTATAGCAGTAGCAGCAGCGGAAGCAGTAGCGGCGGTCGACGCAGGCGTAGTCGTTCGAGGAGCAGACGACGATACAACAGAAGCCCTGAAGGCAGAAAGTCCAACCATCAAATGCTGATGGAGAGGGCGTATCAGGACACGGTGATGAACGCCCGTTACTTGGCACAGGAGAAGCAGAGGCTGCAGCAGGAGAAGATCATCCTGGAGCAGCAACGGAAACTTGAAGAGGAGCGCCTGAAGCGCGAATGGGCCGCCCTCCAGGACACGAAACAACGGCAGCAGGCTGGAATAGCGTATCCAGTCGCTTCCGGCAAAAAATACGACTACTACTCTATGATTTCTGCGGCGAGCACTGGGGCCAGTCAGCATTACACTACTACAGTACCAGCGCTACCTGGTAGCACTGCTTTTCCTCAGGCGGGAGCCGCACCCTCTTATACTGCTCAGGGCCAGTACCCATGGTCCACTAGCAAGCCTAGCACTCAGACTACCCAAAGCCAGTACCCCTGGTCAACTGCGAAATCTAGCACTAACACAGGGCAGGCCCCTAGTCATTCTCAGCACCCCTGGTCCGCCGGCATATCTAGTACAGGCGTAGCAAAGGCCCCCAGTCAACCTCAGTACCCCTGGTCTACTAGCAAATCTAGCACAGATACAGGAAGGGCAGCTAGTTATTCTCAGTACCCTTGGTCTACTGGAAACTCTAGTTCAGACACAAGGAATACCAGTAGTCACTCCCAGTACCCATGGTCTACAAGCCAAACTAGCCTTAACACATCAAAAACCTCACCGGCAACCCACCCATGGTCTTCTGGCAGTGCTGCCTCTGACAAGCCTTCCGCCCAGTATCCTTGGTCTAAACCTGATAGTTCCCAATCCCAGAGCAAGTGGGACAAGCCCCCAGATGGTTGGTCCAACCATGCAGCAGCTAGTAGAGCTGCGCTTTTACCCACCCCAGACCCCCCCAAGCCTGTGGTCCAACGTGCGGCTGGAGTAAAGTCAGATATACTCCTGATGCAAGCCGTAGAGCAAACTGTGCAGCAAACTGTGCAGGTCTTGCAAGAACCAAAGAAGCCTAAACCCTCCACGGTAACTACATGGGACCTTATATCTAGGTATCTACAAGACCAGATGGGGATAGACGTAGTTACCCGAGAGGCAGTGGAGCAGATTTTGAAGCAGCCTGTGCTGGTTGAACGGATCCAAAAGTTCTACAGAGAGCATGGTTTTGAACCGCGTGAAACCCAAGACGAGTCGCCAACCGTTCAGCCAGCCCAGCAGGCTGCAACTCTGCAACCAGCCTCCATGTTGGAAACGCAGCAGGCTAGTGTCGTACAACAAGTGCAAGCTGCTGGCTTGCAGCAGGCTGCAGGGTTGGGCGGTAGTGAGCAACCCCAGGTGGAACAGGCGAAGGTACAGCTGCTCGCTCAGCTGATAAACATGGGGGTTGTCCAGCCCACAGACCTAGCTGCGAGCCAGCCGGAGTTAGCAGCTGCTAGTATAGTGCAGGCAGCAAGGGCAGCCACAGAGGTGACAAGTAGTGCATCTGCTGCAGCCTCTACTCAGCAGAGCGTAGGGGCATGGGTACAAAGTGCACCTCAGACACAGGCTACGTCTCAGCCACAGGCTAACGAACCGCCATCGGCTTCAAATCAGTTCAGGGCTGAATGGGGTAGTAGCAGTGTCTCAGAACAGTCTGATAGGTTAGGGAGACACGGAAGGTTGTCAGAGGATACTCCTGATGTAAGCAGTTACGATGTCCGTAGTCGTGGGTTAACGGGGGAACCTGCTAGAAGCCGTGGGGTTGGGTTGTTGGATGAGGCTGGACTTGTAAGGGATCCTGCCAGACGGGCACACCCTGAAGCACTGAGAGATGCCCCTCCCAGGGATCCGTACAGACGGGTGGAGGAGTACCCCGATAGAAGGGATCGTGGGGAAAGAGCAGAATGGGATAGGTACGAGAGAGAGAGATTGGCCTACGAGAGGGACCGGAGGGAACGGGAACTGTACGAGCAGGAGCGTAGACGAAGACGGGAGTTGGATGAATGGGATGGGAGGAGAGGGCCAGGTCCTAGGGAGTACGACGAGAGATACCGAGGTCGGGAACCACCGTACCCTGGTAGAGAAGAGAGGGAGCGGGAGCTAGAGGAGTGGGCCAGAAGTAGGCGTCAGTTTGATCCCCAGGGTTCAGGTGATCCCGGAAGGGGACACACAGATAGGGGGAGGGCTTACGGCGGTCCAAGACCATCTCCTTACGATAGGCCAGGGCACTTCCCCCAACAGGATAGTCAGGAGCTTTATGACCCCGAAGCAGCAACTAGCGATGCTGAGGAAGATGCTTATGACGCTGAAGAGGAGGATTCTGTAAACTTTGCAAAGTCTCTCCTCCCTCAAGTCAATGTGCCGGCGATGGCGCCAGACTTAGTCGAGGACGCACTGCGCTTTCCCGAGGTGCTTGAGCAACTCAGGCACTTTCGACAAAAGAACGCTCCAGCTCCCGTAGTTGCCAGCTACCTTCAGGTGATGCTCGCGCAGTACGCTGCGTCCCCGAGCGCGCAGCAGAGTCTGCCACGGGTGCGCACGCAGAGAGGCAAGCGCGGCGGGAAACTATCCAAACTGCGCTACTTTCAGAAAAACATCGATAAGTTAATGGGTGAATTGCAAGAAGTACAACAAATGAAGGCGCGTCTTGGTGACCGGTGTTCCCAAGAGCTGCATGATCTCGTTGCCAGTAAGTCTCTGTTGTTGAATGATTTCAAAAGGAAAGCTCTGGAGTTGGAGCAAATATGCAAAGAACAGGGAAGAGAGCTGACACCCTGGGTGTGAAGCAGTAACGCAGCTATTGCTGTAGGGTACTATTAAACTTGCAGCACGAACCACAACCTTTTGTATTATGTTCATCTTTCTTCATCGATTGTTACAGAAATGGGATGAAAAGATGTTTTGCTTTAAGATACATGTTTTCCTGTTTTTTTTTTTCTATCAAGAACTGTGGACTTCAAATTTCTTTTGTCAAAAATAATTAATGTTCTTTCACTGTTTTAGGGCATTAAGAATAAAACTAGTTTTTGTTAGAACCTTTTGTCTTTGAAACTTTATGCAACGAGGAATTGCTTTTTGTTCTTGACACAACCTTCGACACATCCTTTTGTTGTCTAAAACCTACAATACATGTGTTATTTCCATTTTATCAGTCATGTCATATGTCCTCTCGCATGAAACGCCGATCATAAGTCTTGAAGGTATTCCATGAATCTGAAACCACAGATGGGAATAGAGCAATGTAACAAAGCAGTGCTGACTTAGCTGTGTATCTTTTTAAGTTTCCAACGTCTTGTTCTCACATTTTCTAACGAACCAATGTTGACTTGGTTTCAACCATTTGTTTATGTTCCAATGTTTTGTTATGAAAAAAAGAAAGAACGAAACAGTTTTGCACTACCTTGTGAGTAGTGCAACTGCGGACTTTATCGTATAATAGGCAGTAATGTTGTCATGAAGTATTGGGAAGTCACATCACAGCCTCTTTTAATCTTCAGCAAGCTGGGTTTGACTATTTGTATCCTACCACAACTTTGGCAGCCATTTTTAGACAAATACCTACCTTGCAAAAACTTAAGATTGAGAAGTAAATGTAGAATATCTTTTCTAAATGTATGTACACTTGAACGCGTTTCATGGTCTATGAAAAATGTGACCCATAACATGCTAAGGATAAAGCTAGGTTGGAGTTTATTGGGGTTAAAAAGTGATGTGTTGAGGCAGAATACTGAGTAATTAAGATTTACTGCTGTAAATGTTAATGGTAGTTTTTAACAGGTTATCACTTTCATTAGAGTGCTTTTAAGGCACTGTTAAGCAAGTTGTTAAACTTTTCTTCCCTATTAAACAGCCTTAAGCTTGACGATTGTGTCCTCTTGTATTCTTGTGTCTGGATTTAAGTTAGCAGTACAATTTAATTGAGTTGACATAGGGTAGGGCTATTGATTCTCGGTATGGGGATGGGCAAGACTGATGTTTCCTTATAGCCTCCATAGCATATTATTCAAGTTTCAGGCCTCGTAAAATGCTGTGTGCCTTTTAGAGTAAATAAGCCTAGTATTACTTACTCAAGTTACTGGTACAGAAAAGACCAGGCAAGACAACTATCAGTGGGAATGGCATTTATTGGTAAAAAAACACTAAGTCTCAGCAATACACTGATTAGTCAGTAGTCAACTCCTGTACTGTAAGTTCAGCTATTATGTATACTATTGGCTGTGTGTATACATATTCAACTTTCTAGAGTAGCAATGCTCTTGGCCTCACAATTGTACGAAATATAAGTCTAAACAACGAGCCCCTCTGAAGATTCTTAACCATTATCTTAAATTCCGCAGTTGTACGTCCCCAACAAAAAATGTGCCATGTACTATCCGTGTGATGACAACCATCATATACTAAAATTATCTTGACAGGCAAGTCAGGTGTAATAACATCATGTACAACTTTCAGTCGAGAGGTGTTTGCTCAATTGTCTTTAAGGGCCTGGTCACATCCGTCGTTCGATTGCAAACTGAACCGACATTATTGGGATAGTTGTGCACGTGTTAAACAAAATTCAGCTATCCTGTTACAAGATTGAAAAGGCTGTCCTAGATCCTTGGTTGGGTCTGTCACAGCCTCCTTGAAAGACATCTGAAAAATATACAATGAACGTTGCCTGGTGTTCCCTTACATGCCCCATCCTCCCCCCTGTCCCATCATGTTGCCGGACCCCATGCCCTGCTGACTGCCCATGTTTCCCATGCCCATGTTGCCCATCCCTCCGCCCATGCCTCCCCCCATCCCTCCCATGCCGCCGCCCATGCCCTGCTGGTTGTAGCTGCCGCCCATGTTACCTCCGGTACCAGAGCCATAGAAGCCTCCTCCCATGTTACCTGCAGGGAAGGCAGATGTATACAGTTAACATCAAAGTCAGCTCAGTTGATGATAGATCCAAAGCTCAGAATCCCCTTTGCCTTGTGCTATGAGAGTTCAATATTTAAGTCCCAGTAAAATGATATTTCCTGTATCAAAATTTTGTCTTTTCTGAAAACATCTAGGACAAGTTAGCAACAGGTAGTGACATCACAGAAAGGACTCCTACCCATACTAGTTAATGGAGGAGTCATTTTTGTGATGTCACGACTTGTTTCTAATTTGTCCCACCAAGGAGCACACAGTGGACTGTTGATAAAACACAATTTACATAGATGTTTTGAGAATTTTAAAGTGAATGATAAAGTGAAGTTCATTTTACTGGCACTTTAATTGGCAGAAAAGTGGTTAATTCAGGATTACTCTCACAAGTAACCACTGTGCAAAGGGGAAACAATGAAGCTGGCTTCATCGTCTTTCTAGTATTACGCAGTCACAAATACAGCAACCAAAGCAACTGCAAACCAAACAACTGGCCACCACAACAATGTGATTTTCACACATTCTGATTGTCTTCCATCAATGAGAACCATCAAACATCCAAACAAAGTAACAACATTCCGATAGCTTGACTAAATCCTTACCTGAAATTGGGAGAGAACACATGGAACTGTAGAACCCGTTATAAAAAAACTACTTAAGTCATCAACATAACACAATTTTTTTGGCCATGTCACCATACCGTAGAAGCAGAATTAGAACTACTTTCAAGCAACGCCAATCAGGAAATGCTGCTGCACAATATGATTCAAACTACACACAATAGGAGCAGAATTTTTGGGGCCATGTCACCATACCGTGCCAGCAGAATTAGAACCACTTTCAAGCAATATGCTGCTGCACAAAAAACAATCTGATTGGAACTACACACAATAGAAACATGAAACTCGGGTGACAGGCGGAAGAATTGTTGTACCTTGTCCTGTAACTGCCTGGGCCATGGTCATGTCCTGTGCACCATAGGCCCCAAAGCTGCCATTGGCATTGGCTCCTTGGGTGAAGTTCTTAGAGGCATCTTCGAGAAGGCCAAACAAAAACATGGTGGTTATTTCTTGTCTCTACAGATGCTTCAGTGGGGTCATAAAGAAAAGTGAAACACTTTCTAACACCAATTCATTTGAAGGGAGGGAATGATCAGCCTTGCATTGGTCAGCGTTATAGTGCTATCTTTTTAACAAGTGTTAAGAAACAAGCAACAGTAACAGTGATCCAACAAAATAGCTGTTTTTTTTCTTCTCAATTTTGCATCCTGCTGGTTTGTTGCAAAGGAGTCTGGCATTTTGAGAGAGCATCTTCCTATCTTGGGTGACTAACATTTCAGTCATGTGCAACCCATATATTTATAACAATAATGGTTTTATTGGTCAGAAATTTCCCGTGCAATTGAATTGCTGCAGGGTTTACAATCACATAATACACAACAGATACATATTTGCTCCATAGTTGCACTTTGTGGAACTGTCGCAATATATATATATATATGGGTCCAGCAAGACAAGGTTTTAACATGTTCAATCAAATCCACACCAACACATTGCAAGGCTTATCGGTAACATATCATGTTGAGGATAGTAAATCATTTCATAGCTATGCGGGAGTCGTTTTGTTTGGCCTTTTCAGGACTTCTTGCCACATCTCATCTGAGCCGGTCCTCGATCCAAGAAGATGCCTTAACGGAACATGTCTCCAAGAAGATGCCCTAAGAGTAAGAAACATTTCTTCAAGATGTCTTACCTGTCATGCGATGTCGTGTTTCCAAAGGACTTCCCTTTAAAGGACCAACATAGCAGCTTTTGCCTTCTTCAAAACAAGATCTGTACGTCTACTTCTAGACTAGACTACTACAGTGAATGTATTTTCCTGTTGAATCTTATGTATAGTTGATACCCACAAAATGGCCCTACCTTGGTTCATACCCTGTGACATGTTCCCCTGTCCGCCGAAGCCTCCGAAGCCCCCCATGCCTCCCTGGTTGTAGCCAGCGCCACCACCTGGGGAACACACAACAACATACAGACATCAACAACTTATACCATATGTGCTTTCAATGTACACAACAATAGTGAGATAAGGCCTAAGGATCTTAATGTTGCATTTCTGATTGAAGTGCTGAAAAAATAGGGTTGGTAGGTAGGTAGGTAGGTAGGGATTCTTTTTCTTTTTTAAAAATCGATTTCCGCCGAAGTGATCTAACCAATAATGTTTAACGCCCACCTCAGCGCCACTCGTCAGCGCCCTGTATAATGAACTTTATTAGTTCTGCTGCTAATGCTGAGGACGAGGCCATAGCATAGATTAAAATTTTTTAAAAATGTAAAACTAAAATGTATTAGGACAATGATATTTTCAACAGGATAGGGTCGGCAGGATTTTGCTTGGGCCGGTCAGGTAACTTCATGGAGACAATTGAATACCTTATAATTTACTGTTTGCTTCAATGTGTCTATACAACTACCACTACAACTGAACTTGAAACTTCCAACGACTTTCACTCCATCAAACCAGTCACAGAAGAGACAGTTACAAGACAGCTTACCAGACACAAGGCCACGGGAACAGATTGTTTTATGGATGACTTTCAGGTCTGTAGTTTGTAATTTCTTGGCTAACGGATTTCTTTTTAAATTTTAGCAACAAAAAAAAATCATGAAAACGGAAGGCTGGAGTGAAAACTTGCACCCGACCCTGTTCACTCCCTGAAATTGTGTGCACCAGAGTACAAACTTTCCTCTGAGATTCTGTTTTTATGTTGATTTTCAGATCTAGCGTTTTTTTTTAAATTCCATGAAAATGGTGTGGCCTAATCTGGCTCTTTTCAAAATTCGACAACACATGGAAATGTCAGTACCTAAGTGGATGTCATCCATAAAACCATGTGCCTGTGGCCTAACTACACTCCACACTCCTACTACTCCTGCAGTGGGCTGTTAGACTTGGTAAGGGTTACCCAGAAAAGGTTAGTGAATCAGGACAGTAAAAATGTCGGTATCAATGAGAGCCCACCATATCCACCACTATTGCCTTGGCCGAAACCTCCCGTAGAGCCTGGAAGAGAAGACAACATTTTCCAGTCTTAAGTTAAGTCTATGACACCATTCTGTCCATTGTACAACGTGCCATAAGGCCACACCAATTTAATTTCTTGGTTTTTCCACCCAAAAAATTTTTAGAAAAAAAATCATGAAAACAGAGGACTTTTTTTTCCTAAATATTTTTTTTTTTTTTGGAAAATAAAAATCCGTTAACCAAGAAATTTAATTGGTGTAGCCTAATAAACTCCCTTTGCATACTACAGCTGATTATACTGGACTACAGGAAAATGCTTTAAATAGCCGAGGTGACTACTGCCTGTTTAACATTGTGCATACTACAAAATCCCCATCCAAATCTCTTTTGGAAGTGTCCTTTGAATCTACAGTACCATCCTGGTTATAGTTACATTGTGACTGGTCAGCATTTGGCCAGAAACTAGTCAGTGGTTCAGGGCTGTTTCCAGCTTTAATTTTTTTCCGTCCCACTCATTGTGTTGATTTTTGTTGTTAAATCTGTCATTTCAGGCCTACAAAAATGCATTTTCATCAATTCTATGTCATGAAGTTCCAAATTTTGGGACGGACAGGGTGACATTTTTTTCCGTCCCGCAAGCAAATTTCTGTCCTGGGACAGAGGGACGGGTCCTGGAGACAGCCCTGCAGTGGTTGGTCAGAAACAACTCAGAAATTTGTCAAAAACCAGACAGAACTAAGACGCAATTTAATCAGGCTAAAGGCTAGTAAAGTTTTACATTGGATAATAACTAGTCAGAAACGTGACAGTAAGTAACTATGACAATGCTAACTATAACCAGGACAGCACTGTATGTTTCTATCCCTTGGACAATGTCAACACCACCCCGACCAATCAACCTCTTAGAAACTCAAGATTCGAATCAGCCATGACCTGACAAAAATCGCTTCCTAGTTTGCCTTAACGACTTAATCTGAGTTTTTGCTGACAAAAAAACAAACTTGCAAGTGAGCTGTGGGATGGTGTCAGCTTTGAAGGGATGTTTTTAGATTGAGTTTCAAAAAGGTTGATTGGTCGGGGTGAACCCTGTATGTTTAACTAAAACTGCACAAATAGAAAGTAGACTTGAGGCTCACCATCTCCACTGTGCCCCCCCATGCCTCCGCCCATGCTGCTGCGACCGCCTCCGAAGTTACCGCCTCCCATTCCGCCACTGCCGCCGCCGCCGCCACCACCACCTCCGCCGCCGGAGGACGCCTCGGAGTCCAGGAACAGCTCGATGTACCGGTGTTCTGGAGAGGAAAAATAATCATTTCACTTTCAGCATCTTTCTTCCCCAGTGATTCTTCATGTTCTAAAATTAAAGCTGTAACATGATATCTAGTGGTTTGAACTATGATTCTCACAAGGCAAAATGTTTCCACTTACGCATGTTGGCCTTATCCTTGGCCATGGCAGCTACAGCATCGTCATGAGAGGCAAACTCCACATCAGCCTCGCCCGTCGCCCGCTTGTCTGGGCCGTAGTGGATCTGGATCTTCATGGGTACCAGCGGCTGGAAGAACTGGGGAAAAGATAGAATAATCAATTACCTTCACCAAGGCTGTTTTTGGTGCTACTTGTGTTTGAGATTTATTTAGATCCACAATTAGCCTCATAAGAGGCTATTCTTCCTGTGGTCTACACATTCATATTTACACATTACAATTAAAACATACAAAGGCATACAAATTGACGGTAGAGGACAAAAATAACATAGTGTCATAGCTACTTGTGTTTGTGTGTGTGTTTCTGGACAGCATAACTTGAGAAGTTGTGGGTGGATCCTTATGATAAATATATGGTATGTTGGAAAAGGAATGTCAACTTCAATAATGGGCCGCCTAGCGACTTTCTTCAGTTATGCAGTGGAACATCCGGTTTTAATTTATGTTCTGGGCATGCTATGGTCGTGATTTTTGAGCACTAGACAGATCTTGGGGCAGAGAGTAAGTGGTGTAGGTTTGGGCCCCTAGTTAGCAAGAAAAAGACAGTGATTTACATGCCCAGTAATTTTTTTTATGTTCTAGGCTTTGCATTTAATACCACTCCAAACACTAGAAGATTCTTGTGTATCAGCCTTATGCATCAGTTCTCCACATGAAAGGAAACCTGGGAATAATAGACTGACTTTCATCTTGCAAGTGTAAAAATTGAACCAGATCATAGCTTTAGCAGCTACTGACACAGAGTGTTAACTTGCAACTTCACACATACATTCTGACCATCACAATTAGCAGGTAAACTAATGGTAATGATAGCATAACAATTAGCAGTTTGACCAACGAGAGAGCAGCTACATGTCTGTCAAATATTTGCACTTTGCATTTCTACAATTTGATGGAGGTGGGTGAGGATATGGGATTGGACAATTGACCATAAATGCGTAAAAGGAGAAAATGCATTAACAAAAGGGATGATGGAGGAATAACAAGATCGATTGCTCACCTGTTCGATATCCTCCACTGCAGCCTTAAAAGGAAGTCCTCTCATGTGAACAAAGTGACCTGAGCCACCCCCGTACATACGGCCTCCTCCAAAACCACCGCCACGCCCTGAAAAGAAGGACCAGACCTCTTCAACTTCTTCATTTTCAACATTGATTCATTCTTTACTATGTATTTCAATTACAGCACAGCTTAACAAAACCTACTACACATGTAGTTCTAACTTGTAACTCTTACTATAACTTACACAGTATGTCACCGATTGACAAAGAAAGTAAAATGTCGCAAACTTCCAGTTATATAACACTTTGAAACATTGTGTATCAGCCTTATGCATCAGTTCTCCACATGGAAGGAGACCTGGGAATAATAGACTGACTTTAATCTTGCAAGTGTAAAAATTGAACCAGATCATAGCTTTAGCAGCTACTGACACAGAGTGTTAACTTGCAACTACACGGTGCTCTAAGACTTGATGTACGGTGTATAATGCTACTGTTCATCAACTGAACATCTTACAAATTCCATGCCTATGTGGGGTCGTGTGGTGCAACGGCAGAGCGTTCGACTCAGAACCAAGAAGTCCCGTGTTCGAATCCTGTCATGTCACCTATCTTGTGCCCTTGGGAAAGGCACTTTACACGACTTTCCTCACTCCACCCAGGTGTACCTGACTTAGGTTGGGGAAGGTTGTATTGAGGTCACTTGGTGGCGCCGAATGGCAGCCGCCCAGACCCTTGCGACAGTTCCACAAAATGCAAGTGTGGATAAGATATTATACATGTTGTGTATTGTGTGAAACCTGCAATACCCTGCATCAATTCAGCGCTAATTGGCTGCCATTGCGGGTAATTTCTGACCAATAAAAACCATTATTGATTGATTGATTGATTGATTGAGTCTTGAAGATCAGTACAGGAATTAAGTAGTCTTACCGCCTCTTCCCATTCTCCCACCGCGCCCTCGGCCACCACCATAGTTGTCGTATCTCTCCTCATAGCCATCATAGTCGTCCTGGTAGAAGTCTAATCAGGAAAAAAGGCAGAAATCTCTCAGAGTCTTTCAGTAACCACTCACTGCTAAAACTGTGACAGTAACATTTTCACTATTCATACAAATGTACTGTAAATGCATTTACTCTCGCTGTGGTCTTAATTCAGACACTATTTCCTGCATTTTGAGGGATAAATTTTGTGAAGTTTTTCCTCCGCCACATCCTCATTCTAAAGCCAAATATGAACTTTTGATGAAGGTTTTTTCCAGAAAGAAACACAGCATCGGGGTCCAGATCACAGCATTGGAGGCCCCTATGCTGAAAAAGCCAGGCAAGAACACTGCAGTGTCAATAGTATCAACTGGACTTACTGCCACTGTAGCCAGTCCCTCCTCCTCCCCGCATGCGCCGATCGTACATGCCAGCACGGCCACCTCCACCGTAACCACGTGGGGGTGGTCTGTCGTACGGCCCGGGACGGCTGGACATCAGCGGACGCGGCTTAGGGCTCATGCATTCGCGAACCTCGTTCCGACTACTCTTGAAGATCTCAATGTACCTGCGGAGAGTCAACAACCATTTATTACGCTGCACGGTTGCAATTAGGCTTGCCCCTGAGGCGTCGCCAAAAACAAGCATATACCTTATGATTTATTACCAGTTTTCTAGAATGCTAACGTGCATAGATGTTATCTAAATCCTCCGTCTTGATATCTCATATTCACAACTTACAAAGAAACAAAATACAAGACAAACCTCTTCTACCACTACACTACTTCCATTCGGTACATAGCAATCATGCAAGTTCTTAGTCGAGTTCAGGACGTTTACATGTTTCGCTCGTTTAAAATCATTACCGAAGGTAAAAGGAACGCAACAGTTTCTTGTCTAACGCAGCACATTTCAAAGTGACTAACGCTAGCCAAGATATATGCAATGTTCCAATGGCAAACAATATCCACATCTACATGTGTAAATCAAGCCCTCATCTTCTTGTAGGTAGTGCACACAGCAACTTTGTGCTTAGCCCCAAAATAACCCTTAACCCACAAATATCTTTCAAAAGTGCTCATTGTGCTATCCTCATCACAATCGGTTATTTCCTTTTGGCCAATGGAAGGTCACATCATATACTAAAGTTGGGAGTAATTGATTGACTTGTAACAAATATAATAAGGGATTGTTTTTTTAAGTTCATGTGTATATGGGTACCAAGCAATAATGATAATACAAGCTTACACAAAAGTTAGAAACAAAGAGCTACTTTAACATAGTGGAGAAAAACCAACTCTGTCAGAGATAGGAGAACAGCTTGAAAAGTTGTACAGCCCACAAGAAGGTGAAATATTCCCTGGGGCAGTGAAACCAACCATCCTCCCACCTGTGCCCTATTTTTTCCTTGTGTTTCCCCAGAGCCTTTTCAGCTATATCCTGTGATGTAAACTGCACAAAAGCCTCCCCCGTGCTCCGCCCCTGGTAGTCTGTGGGTAGTGTTATCCCATTGGGCACTATCTCCAACCCTTCAGAACCAACCCAGAAAAGGAGAGGAGACTCAATATTGGCAGTCTTTCCAATGTTAGCCAGAGTCAACATTCATGGGTCATTGATTATGCGTGGTGTAACAAACATAGAATCAACGTACTTTCAACAAAGAACAGCATAGGGGAAAAACACACACAAAGCCATAGGACTGGACACATTAGCATTAGCGTTGCTTTCTTCTCTCGGCATTGTTGGGAGACATTTGTGTGAAGTGCTGGTTTTTTTTCCAGTTCCCTTTACAAAGTATCAGTAACTGTATAATCTTCTACAGTACAGTACATTATTGTAATAGCAGTGTTGAATAAAGCTATTTCAGGCAGGAGTTTTGACCTTTGCGACGAAACTAAAACCAGTGAAATAAGCTGTAATAATTTGTCTTCATACAACATCCTTTAGATATACTTGCAAATGAAAAGGATATTGTTAAAGTTTTGTCTGATAGACTTATCACAAATAAATCTAACTCATACACAAAGCTTTTATGTTCAGTAACCGAAATTTGTAACATTAATAGTCAGAAATCAGCCAAACTCCTGCCTAGTAGCGTTTTGGTACTTAGAATGATGAAAACATGTCCCCCATGCTAATGTGTTCAATCTAGAACCCATGAATACATTTTAACTAGGGCTCCCAAGGCTACACCTACTATATCAAATAGGTTTAATAAGTAATTTCAATATTACAACACCAAATCTAGATCAAAATTCTTCAAGTGAAAATCTTTGACGGAAAGAAACAGCACTTGATAAAATGCTCGTGTCCAAAGATCAGTGCATTCAGAGTTTTCAGACCAAAAAAATCCAAAACCCTAACTATCGAACAGCAAGGTCAGGATAGGTTTGTCTCTGCACGAAAGATTTTGACGGTTTGAAAAATGACCGAGTCAAGCCATACGTGGAACAAAAAAAGTTGCCAGCTTTGTGTACTATTTTCTTCAGCTAGACGAATGAATTTTTATCACAACGTTTACAGCCTTTAACTATAAGGCATAAGAAAAGTCCTTGGGAGCCCTAGACTACTAAGCTGAAGGTGAGATGAGGAGCTAGCCCAGCCAGCCCATCCACCCTCCTCCCACGGCCCAGCCTCCTCCCAGACCCTACAGCTGCAAACAACAGTCAAAGTCTTGGCATGAGTAGAGAGACCCTCCTCCCACGGGACACACCAGCCCTCAAGGCCCTCGTTCCCCTGCCCTGGGGAGAGAAGTGTCCCCTGCCCTGGGGAGAGAAGTGACCCAAGTGTTTCAATATGAGAAGTGGTTGCTGGTCTTCTCTTCCCATGATGCCCCAGTTGACCCCATACATCCCAGCCAACCACCAGCCCAGCTGTACCCAGAAAGAGAGGGAATCCATGTTTGAATCTCAACTGTAAGATCAGCACAACTCAAACAGTCAAACATTTACCACTGGTAACAATATACAGGGTACACAAGATGTTCCCAAAAACTTACAGTTACAAGTCTGTTGAAAGTAAGTGTTACTACCATGATTCAAGAATTATCATTCATGTTTTTTTTGGTTAAGTCACCAAGATCTTTGCACAACAAAAGCTGTATTTGTAACTACGATTTTACCAACTAATTTGCTGTTCATGTATATATTTCTATTTTAAAAATAGGGGACAACACAACGAGGGACACATGCTACTGGTTCGTTTCAGTCAAGCAAATATTTACACTGATAGTTCCAACTGCTTTGTTTAGAAATAATTTTTTTTCACTGGGTACCAATACAATCTGCAGCAGTGCCATTTCATCCCACACACCGCAATCTCGAAAGGACGAACAAGTGTACCTGAAAAGAACTGAGCGATTTCTTCCTTAGAGCAGCCAAATGGCAGGCCCCGTAACCGTACGATCCCATCGTTGACCTGGTCTTGCCCACTGTGCTTCACCACCCACTCCATCTCGGACACCTTGGAACGGAACACTGCAGAGAAACAGTTACAAGTTACAACTGAACAAAGCATATATCATATCGGGCGGCTTGCCCGGACTAAGGCTGCTCTCTCCCTCCAGGCGCCACGGTCCACCATTAGTTGGTCTAGTTCTTCAGACCTCACCTCTACATCCCCAACAAGTTGGTCTATGTAGGTCCGTCGGGGTCGCCCGACACAGGAGTGAACAAAGCATACAATAAAATAATGTCTACTTATAACGTACTTCCTCCTATTACTTTCGTAAAGGTTATGTTTTCAGGTCTGTGTGAGTGTGTGTGTGTGTGTGTGTGACTGTGTCTGTGTATCCCTTTGAGAACAGCAGAACTCAATAAGTCATGGATGGATCTTTAAAATATTTGATACGTTGGAAGGTGTTTGTAAAATGGGTTCCCTGGCAGCTTCCCTAGGCACTGCAGCAGAACTTCTGTTTTGGTATCAATAATAAAGATTTCATACTTAAGACATACAAGTTATGTATTAGTGATATAACAATGTAATGAAACAAAATTACTTGGCAAAGGTAGGAGGTCAAGGAACTCTAGTTATAAATGCATCAAAGAGGAGAATTCTTACCCTCAATGTATCTGTGACCCATATGCTGGTTGTGCTTGGCCAGGGCTTTCTCAAAGTCGTCGGAACTTTCAAGTTCCACAAACGCTTCACCACTTGGTCTTCCCTCTTTGGAGAATGTGAAATGGATGCCATTGTCCCCTCCTTTGACGTTACAACCTGAAGGAAGCCATCATCAAAATGGTTACAAAAAAGGTGTAATAACTTGAATGACCAAGACTCCATTTACACAGGGCTCGAAATTCATTTTTGGAAATAGGTGCACTGGTGCACCCAACCAAAAAAATTAGGTGCACAGAAAGAATTTTGGGTGCACCACAGAAGGTCAAGTTAAATGTCAGCAAAACCTCAATCTGTAATTCTATAGCTAACTTCAAAAGTCATCATTATATTCTTCTGATACTTACTTTTGAAGAATATTCTGTATACTAAGACTGTATAATAGTACCTTCACCCTATGGTGTACAAAAATATCTAGGTGCACTGGTGCACCCACAGTCAAAAATTAGGTGCACAGCACCAATTTTAGGCGCACACAGGTGCACATGCACCCACTATTTCGAGCCCTGATTTACAAAAAGGTGATTTTTTTTTCCGTCCCAACAAGCAAATTTCTGTCCTGGGACGGAGGGACGGGTCCTGGAGACAGCCCTGTTGTGGAGAATTTAATACACAAAAATAAACAAAATTGGAGGTTGGGAGTTCGAATCCCGGCTGTTGATGCTAACCCAACATTCATGCTACTAGAAAAGCTTGCAGTCCTTGGATAGGATGCTAAGTAAGCCGTGGTCCACATAAATGTTTGTCTTCTCTGTCACGACCAGTAGAAGGTAGCTCTTCAGCGAGAATAACTGGTCGATATCACTTTCACTAACTTCAACTTGGGCATAGGAAATTTACCTCCCTTGTTAACTTATGAATATGCATGCCTGTAGATTTTGAATAAGAAAGATCATACATGATGATGAACTTTATTTTTATTATACACTGCCATATGCTTGTTTAATTTGTTTACCTTCAGATGTAAGGAAATTCTTCACTTCTTCACAAGTGGCCGACCATGGGAGCCCCCTCATGCGCACCACATATCCGCCGTCCTCGTCAGCCATGCTGCAGAAGTTGTGTGATGTGATGGAATGGAGAAGTCCAGAAACTGCTCTCGGACCAAACTGAACCTGATTTGACAGAAAAAGTGGCTTTTTAATTTACTACGAAACATGTAAGTATATAATCGCACGATAAGGACAATTATAACTTCAAGACGTGGTATCTTACAACAGGCACCACCTTCAAAAAACATCCCAGACAAAATTGGAAAGAAAGGTACAGTGGATCTTTTCTGGACAACTGACTTCTTTCATCATTCATTCTATGTTGGCCACTCTCCAAGCAGAGGTTAGGCCCTGGCTTGTTTTGGACTTCTTTTTATGTTTTTTGTCGGCCTGTCTATTTCATTAGTTTTTCTTAGTATATCTCGGCCAAGAAAAAATACAAAGACAACATACAAAGTCGTCCAAAACAAGCCGCGGCCTAACCCCTGCTTGGAGGGTAATCTAGGGCTCTTTTAATTTTATTTTTACAATAGTCTATTCATTCATATCCCAGGGGACTTTGGTTCAGGCTCATTTTAGATTATCAGCTTACTGAACCTGTCCCTGTCAGTATCAGTATAATTCACTAGACTCTACCAGCCTCCGGGGGTCACTGGCAAAATAGTAGAAATTGGCCAAATAGAGTTAATTGTATGAAGGGAGTCGGCTACGGAGAGAGGGTCCAATATTGCAACCCTAGGGCTGCGAATGTTACCCTCCATGGCCAAAGTCCCCCGGCAAATGTTCTCCCTATACTGCTATAGCCGGCGCGGTTTGTCTGGTAGAGACTAATAAATTAATCACCCCGACTAGAAGGGCAACAAACACGTCGGCTGTAGTTACGTATAAGTTAGTATCAGTCCAAATCGTGTGCATTTTTACTTTGAGACAAATCTGATCTCAACGAAGTATGAGTCAACAGTGGATACGTAATCCTGTGATCCCATGTGATCAAAGATGGTAACCTCAGTAGTGCATGTGTCCCACATGAATAAATTATGCAGCAAATCACGAAGATTTCAGCCAAGAAGTTGAAACGTCGATGAAGATTAGACATCCAGGTAATAAGATACGCCAAAAAGCAAATTACTCAAACAACTGGATCTGTAACAAATCATATCCAGTTGTTTGAAGAAGTTGAAACGCACGAGGCGAGTAGTGCAGAGTCTTCATCTCGCACAAAATCATTTAATCGAAAGTTGAACCTTGCAAAACGCAAGAGCTCGAACCATTTTATACTTCCTAATCGTGGCTAACATATTCTGTAAACTCAGTCAAATTTCTCCCCAAGTTCTACCCTGGACAAAAGGATCGGGCATGTTTTCAACCTAGTACCTTTGGCAATGTCAAACCGGCTCTTACAAGACTGCTCAGAAGTCGACCAAGGGGCATCTAGGATTCTGCACGAGAAAGAAAGTGGAGAAAAGACTTGGAAGATCTTTTTGGAAGGCCTGAAAGTACACCGTTATTCTCGGGTGAGGAGATATCGATGGGCATGGCGTGGACAAAAATGGCGGACAAGACCTCCCCGAAAAATCATGTCCAAATTTAGGATCTAATACCTAATTAGCGCACGGTAAGCCCCGTATACGTGACCTATACAACCCTTGGTATCTAAACGCCCGTTTCAATGGGAAAATGCACAATAGAACGACACTTGAAAGCAGCAAGAAGCGTGCAAATCAGACCATCTTACAGTTTTGCTCACCTCACCTCGCTTCGCCTCGCCGCAGCCTGCACGGAGATGTCCGAAAATTGCCGAACGGAACCGAAAATGCCCAAATTAGGTAAACGGCGGGAGCGCAAAGAATGGTGGGAGCTATGATTCAACTTTGACCTCATGAAGACGATTATAGTTCACCTTTGACCTCATCAAAACAAACTCTCCAACACGTCAAGTCACGTATTACAGCTGGCAGGGAGAAAGGTTGTTGTTATGTTTTTGTCGAATTTACTACTCTCCAAGCAGAGGAGTGGGTCCGGCAGGTTTTTGGCGTGTTTTTAGGCGTTTTTGTCGGGCTATCTACTTTGTCATGAAACCACGACAAAGTAGATAGCCCGACAAAAACGCCTAAAAACACGCCAAAAACCTGTCGGACCCACTCCTCTGCTTGGAGAGTAGAATTTACCATCTCGATGATATTGATGTTGATCCTTTCATAATATCTATATCTTTCATGGTCCAAAGGTACTCTCTCTACTTACTCTTAATAGACTAATTAGAGTGACTCTCTTCTAGTATCCTGGCCTGGTTTTGTTATCACATAGAATTTCATGCTTATTTATGCAGTCTGATCATGTTTACCTGTACCTCTATATTCTTGTCAT